>NC_134486.1:113925913-114225913 GCF_040206685.1 Ascaphus truei | reverse complement strand
GGGGGTGCCCAGTGCTACATCCAAATGACAAAACATACATGGTATTAATTACAAGAAATAATGCTTCAGTACTAATAATAATGCTAATACTAACAAAATATGTTTTTTTAGTTAGATATTTTGGCCAAAGCATCATAAGCCTGCATACCAAATCGTCAAGGTAAACCATATTAACTGCAAGTACTACACTACACTGCATTTTGTTCCCTATACCTCTGTATGAGGGGGAAGAACCATAATAGATTCCTTACCTGCAGCAAGATGAGAAGATACACCATTAAAAAGGGGGAGGTGACGAGAGCTCTAGGGGAGGTGCCACAACCTCCATACAACGATTTGGTGTGCAGGCTTATGATGCTTTGGCCAAAATATCTAACTAAAAAACATATTTTATTAGTATTCGCATTATTATTAGTACTGAAGCATTATTTCTTGTAATTATTACCATGTATGTTTTGTCATTTGGATGTAGCACTGGGCACCCCCTTTTGTTATATATATATATATATATATATATATATATATATATATATAATGTGGTAATTTTGGGGTTTATCAGAGCTTGCTGGGAATCTGTGTGGTTATTATTTACCAATAAATTCACTTTTATTAACTCTGGAGTTCTATCTAGCAAGTTGATCCCTCGTTCGTTAGTCCTGATCTTTCATGACGATCATTTCATCTGTTCTTTCTTGTGAACTCTTCTATTTCATGTTTGTTTATTCAATCCTGAAGAAGGTGGGGCACTAAAACATTGTTAGGTACAGTGTAAGCCTTTGATCTTTATCACTTGAGAACACCCAGAATAGTGTGGAAAATGTATGAAATAATGCAATCTTGGAATCAAATATTACAAAATAGAAATTTATAAAAACTACAAATGTATAACAGAATCACAACCTTAGATGTGTTAGGTTTCCATAGATTGTGTCTGGAAGACTTAAATATAATAATGCCTTAATAATGAAATCATATGTACTGTATAAACTACCTTTTTTCTGATTTGTTGCATAACACTGTCCCTGGTGTACATATCACTCAATCTGAGTACACTTATATCATGATAATAAAATTAAAGTGAAACATTGATAACATTAAGGACATTCATTTTACAGTATTAGCTCATCTACTTAAACAGTATGGACAGAATGCTGTATGTTATTAATATTACAAATGTTGCACATTATCCACTGCACAAGAAACTATATAAAATAAACTACCCCATAATCATGTTTATTGCAAATGATCTATCAACTGGATTGCATGTAAACATGTACAGTACAAATAGATTATTTTGCTGCCACATATGCCCATTGATTTATGGTATTAAGAAATTTAAACATTGTAACTATGTTTTTTTAACACCTAATGGTGACCGTAACATCATACACATATACATATACATTTCAAGCCCAATATAAATAATACAGGTCACATTTTCCCTGAAGGAGAAAATATACAGTGTCATCATACAGTATGTGTTCAAGAATTGTCTTTAATGCAGCCTTTTTATCTTTGATAAATGTGATGCTCTTTTGCCCCAGTTTTGCAGATTGGGGGGTTTGATACAAAGTATCGCACTGTGCTCATGTGTATGTCATTACCCAGAATCCCTGGCAGCAGTGGTAGCATTGTATGCTAATAGATAATGGGGAAAGACAGTTGCAGACTTGTCTGAGACATGCAAATGCACAAGTGGTATTTTTTATTTACTGTATACTGTACGTGGGAGAGTTTGTCACTTACTTTTTTAATATCTTGTGATACATAGTATGAAAGACACTTAGGCCAGTAATATAGTGGGCGCGCGCGTGCCTGTGCGAACGCTCGTGCACGTGATGTCACTGTGTGTGTGTGTGTGTGTGTGTGTGTGTCACTGGGGAAGCTGTGTGTGTGTGTGTATATTAAAAAAATAAAAAAGACATGCTGTGAGAATAAATTATTTATTAATATTGTGGACACAAACACATAAACACACATACATACACACACACACACACACATACATACATACATACATACATACTGTGGTAGCGGCGCAAATACTTACTTTTCGGAGTCTTCTCCCCTATCGCCCAGCTCCATGCTCACTGCCGTGCGCGTGCGCGGCCCTAGTATACAAAAGCTGGCTAACCACAGCCAACTATAACTGACGCGCGCGCGCCCACTATATTACGGGCCTAGGATTCGGCACCAGCCTCTCCCAACAAAAAGCACAGTATTTCAAAGCACAGAAGGGCCAATACAGCCCAGAATACAATCTGAGATAAGCATTGTCAACACCAGCTCTCAATTTCCACAAGAACAAGGCACTGAAAAACAGATTACATAAATGTTACAAGAACTATAAACAAATTGTCAAAATTGGCAGCCTTTACTATATGCAACCTCCTTGTTAGTGCAAGTCAGGATTTAAGTACTTTGGCATGTTATTATGAGGATGTAGTTACATGCCAGACTCTTGTCACGGATAAAATAGCTGTAAACTGTACCCTCCGTATTGCAAAAGGCATATGTAGGGGGGTAAAGTAGCTGCCAAATGTGGTTTGGGGGTGACCAATGGAGTAAATAATAGCCAGAGAAAAAAGCAGAACAAAAACAGAATGAGGAGATTTTAATCTACAGGTCAATAGGATTTTTGTTATTGGTATGAGAGCTGATAAATAGTCAATTACCAGCAGAATTTCTAAACTAGATAGATACAGGGATACAAAGAAGATATAGACATATTGTTATATAAAGGAAGACATATCATACAATAATAGAAAGCTGAAAAGATTGAGAGCAGGTACACCAGGACTATAGAAACATTTTAAAAGTTTATTACAAAACAATCAAATATTTCTGCTCACCACAGGATTTTTTTTTTCAGAGACTGTGGTGAGCCTAAACATTGATTGTTTTGTAATAAACTAAAATTGTTTTTTCTTAGTCCTGCTGTGCCTGCTCTCAATCTTTTCCTGCTCTATTGCAGCACTTTGAGGTTTGCACACAGTGAGGATGCCATTTTTAGTGGATATAATATATATATATATATATATATATATATATATATATATATATATATATATATATATATATATATATGATAAACACAATCTTGAGTTGATTAAGTGTATTTTCAAAACATGGCACAAATCAACCAACGTTTAGGTCCCTGGAGCGGAACCTTCCTCAGGGTGGTGTATATATATATGTGATAAAAAATCACTGGCACTCCAATAGAAATTCAATAATGAATAGGTGCATGTCCCATATTAATAATAAATGAATAAAATCTGAATAAGATTTTGGAGTGCTGCGAATATATATATATATATATATATATATATATATATATATATATATATATATATATATATATATATAATATTAAGAAACAGGGCACACACAAAACAAAATAAAAAGTAAGGGTAAAGGAAGGGGTGCATACTTTGCAAAAAGATACAGAAAAGGGGACAGACACTCCTATATGCGAAAAGCATATGCAAAGAGCTCTTAAGAAAGGTCTGTGGGGACCGAAACGTTGAGTCAATAATTTCACTTTTTTGCATATAGGGGTGCCTGCTTTTGTTTCACATATACACTGGCGACACACTTTATTCGAGCTCGGCTAGTCCCACGAATTCGGGTATACCCGGGTGTATTGAGGTTTGTGACTGTTTTCTGCCCGAGTGCATTGAGTTATTTTCCAGCAGGGATTGAAGCATTATATTCCCGCTGGCTGCAATACTGCACAGTATATATATATATACTGCATTACAATTCATAAATTTATGCCATCTGGTAGACACGCGAAGCATTGCAGCCTATTAAATCCTAATCATTATCATTTAACAGATCAGCCGCCCATCAGCCAGGCATGAACCCAGGCTGGGAAGGCAAATGCAACGGGGCTTGTCAGAGGTGAGGAGCGGCGCATTCCAGGTATCTGCCAGGTACATACCGGGTATTTGCTCGAATAAAGTGTGTTGGTGCAGTATATAGAATCCAATGCACAGCCGGCACACCATATGCAAGTAAATAAGTTTTGGTGCTTATCCCATAAAGCAATAACAGACCATACGATACCGGTTGCAACACGACATCAAGGGACAGCACGCAGGTAAGTAAATCATAAATTTTCTACATTTGATAGAAGACACAAAAACCGACGTTTCGGTCCCCCAGTGGGACCTTTCTCAAGGTGCAGCAAAAAGGAGACAGCACTCAGGTGAATGAAAATTAATGTATTAAGTACAGCACATAACTCCAACGTTTCGATCCCACAGGGTGATCTTCCTCTCTCTCTCTCTCTCTCTCTCTCTCTCTCTCTCTCTATATATATATATATATATATATATATCCCACTTATGCACAGCCGTAGCTAGACTGTATGGTGATGTGTTATGTCCGCTGGGACCATTCTCAAGAGCTCTTTGCATATGCTTTTTTCATATAGGAGTGCCTGTCCCTTTTAGGACAGTATGCACCCCTTCGTTTACCCTTATTTTTTTTTATTTTGTGATATATATATATATATATCCCACTTATGCACAGCCGTATCAATACTGTATGATGATGTGTTATGCACTTTTGGTTGTTTCATAACTGACAGTACAAAGTGAGATACTGTCGAGGTGACTGCTGAGATATCTTTGTAGCAGCCGAAGTTTCCCATTACAATGTTTGTGCTTTAGGCATAACTGACTGCTAATAAATCCAAGCATGGAATTGGAGTCTCAAGAGTAAGACTCTTTTTTTTTTTTAATCAGGGTTTGTCTATTTGTGGGTTTGTCTATTTTGAACTACTACATTTAATAACAACGAGTACCCCATCTTGCAAGTAACTACAAAGTTGTGAGGGGATAGAGAGAGTTACAGATATAACTGTTCACAGCTATAAGTGCCACACAACGCTTCTTTTTACATTCAATAGAAACGCATCTGAAATGTCTACAAGAAAACACTTTTGTGGCAGGGTGTTCTATGAAGAACAATAGTGAAACCCAACTGACAAATGATTAAGATTGCGAGACCCATCTAAAGAAGGAAACACTGAGATGCTTCCTTTACTGCATCCAAGTCACCATAATATACACAGCTACATCACTTTAAGTGTGGTCGAAATTGGATTCTAACAATATAGGAAACTTGCACATAGATGCAAATATAATAAGGCAGTAGAGGAGTAAGGCTACTTATTCAAACGCCATTTAGCATCGGATGTAGATCACGACAAAGGCACATTCAAACAACAATAATTTAATTGAAACCCCTTCAAACCTTTGTACACCTGAAGTTAAATATTCCACAACTTGTATACTAAATGAGTGCGCTGGTACTCAGATAACTTAACATCTGTTTGCTTTTTCATGGTCTATGTCGTTTTCTTTTCTTCAGTATATCTTTAGTATTTCTTCGGGTTCTGGTAATTAGTTGATCTATTTCTCTCCTTATTTATAGTCTTTTTCACCCCACACGTGTTTCTGTAAATGCCTTCCTTTCTGTTGGAATAAACTTTATCCTTTATTAAGTTTCCATGTTTTGCTTCTTATTAACATTTACCTCCAACTTTCTAATTTCTTCTACTTCTAACACAATCTTTTTCAATCTCCCATTTAGTGCTTTTTCATTTCCCTCCTTAGCCATCTCCTTCTTTAATCATTCCCACTTATTATTTGACTCTCCTTACTGTTTTACCTCTTCAGTCTCACCCTCTCCTAAACGCACACCCTGTGCAGAAGTCTCCCCCTCACCCAGTTCTCTGCAGCGCACCACGTCCCCAGCCAACAGACAATGTTGCTGTAGGTAGAAGACTGTTCAGGAAGAAATTAGCAGAGGCACGGAGATTACTGGATTTCCAGTCTCAGCAGCAGCTCACGCTATGCAAGATCTGCACGCACATCCATGTAACCCCTTCACCGCCAAAGGGGTTGTGTAAAACAGTGCAGTTGACTGCTTCCCTTGAACCAACAAGGGTTAATAGTCCTGGATTGCATCTACTGTAGTTCTCTCGAGTTCCCCACAGAGCAGTTCATGCAGCCAACAATACATAAGGTAGATTTCCGGATGATCTCAGCTAACAACTTCACACACAAGGAGGCACAGAAGAACATTTCAACAAGCACAGATCACTAAGAGCTGACACGAGAAATACTGTGTGAACTAGTAGTAGTCTGCTTTTCAATGTATGTGGCATGTGCCAGATAGCGGGGTCCAATAGTGAAGAACTGGGCGGTGACCACTAGACAGTGTATGTGGCTGCTGGGGAGGAACTACTAGCACTGTTTGATAACTGGGGTACTTTATATAAAGGGCAATACTGAGCAAGTGGGGAGACATTCAAAGGGTGACCTTCAAGTTGGACCTCACTGAGAAACTCCAATATACCAGACCTTAAAACAATTGGAGACTGGAGGACGATGCTACAAATTCATTGCAAAGCAGTTATACTGTGCCAAACTCAACAAGAATAAGCTCAAAAGCACCACTCACCTGACAGCAATCTGAACACACTAGAAATAACTTCTATCCGCTGAAGCCGCTTAGGTGTGCAGACTGAAAGCTATCTGGTGCATACCTTTTATTTCAATATGATCAACTTACGTGTACAAAGCATCATCCAGCTGGGAAGAGATCAGCAGGCTCTGTAGATCAAGTTAATTTACAATTGTATTGTCTGGGACAATGTCTGATGAAAAGAGGTCTTGATTGTCCCAGCACTTGATTTGATCAGCTTCTCGCATCACACCTTAAACCAATACAACTTAACAGGTCAGTCCTGCAGGAGTGCCTGCTGCAACATTAATATATACTTGCACTTTACCGAGAAATCCCTAGGTGGTAGGAGTGTGTATGTGTGTGTATTACAGGAGTTTTCATTGCGCTATGATTTAATTATCTATTACATACCGTTATTGCAATAAGATATTTACTATTAAGCTCCACTTCCAGCTGCGTAATCGAAGCATTTAAAAAAAATTGCATTTACCAGAAACCCTCTTATTTCTGCGTGTGACTGAATGTTATTATAGTGTGACACCTGGTATCAAATGACCAGGGACATAGTAATTACAGGTGTTATAAATACATGTGGAATAGGCGTATACAGATAGTGCTATGTGATCCAGTACGTTGTGCTCTACAGGCAGGTGTGAAACTTTTGTGAAATGGCATTGTTTTCAGCACTTTCCTAACCTATTACCCTCTTTGTGTGTGTGGCTTCAGGTCCTTATCATGATCTTCAAGATGTATGAGGAGTTGTCCCAGTCATCTCTTCACAAGCTTCTGTTGTCTTTCCTCTGTGCCCTGGCAGCTGCCCACCTCTGGAAGTGGCTACACCTCTGGGTCATCCCCAGGTGGTCGAAAGCCTCCCACCCGCCAGGTCCCTTCCCCTGGCCACTGATCGGCAACGTTATGCAAATAAGCAGCTCTCCTCACCTGTCCTTCGTTGACTTGGCAAAGAGGTACGGGGACATCTTCCAGATCAAGCTGGGCAGCCAAAAGGTGGTGGTGCTGAACGGGGAAAAAGTCATTCGCCAGGCTCTACTGTGCAACGGAGCAGACTTCGCTGGGCGCCCTGGCTTCCCTTCCTTCCAGTTTGTATCCGGGGGTCGCAGCCTGGCTTTCGGTGCCTATAGCGAGAAGTGGAAAGCCCACCGTAAGGTGGCACACTCCACAGTGAGAGCTTTCTCCACCGGCAACCCCCAGACCAAGAGCAGGCTAGGGCAGCATGTGCTAAGCGAAGCTCGGGAGCTCATCGGCCTCTTCGCTGACCTGGGAGAGAGGGGGAGACACTTTCCCCCGGGGAGACATCTGGGGGTGGCTGTGGCTAATGTGATGTGCGCCGTTTGCTTTGGCCAGCGCTACAGCCACGGGGACCTGGAGTTCCAGGCTCTGCTCAGTAATAATGACCAGTTCAGCAAGACTGTGGGGGCCGGCAGCCTGGTGGATGTCATGCCCTGGCTCCAGCGCTTCCCCAACCCAGTCAGAACTGTTTTCAGCAACTTCAAGCAGGTTAACAAGGACTTCTACAACTTCGTGCACAACAAGTTCCTACAGCACCGCAGCACAGTGACCTGGGGGGTGACCAGGGACATGATGGACGCTTTCATCCACATCCTAATCGGGGGAGATGGGAAAGACATGGTGACCCAAGATGGGAAAGTAGAAAGAGGAGATGGGGTGAAGAATGGTCAGCAACGGGTCCACCTACTGGAGACTGAACACGTCCCTGCCACTGTCACTGATATTTTTGGAGCCAGCCAGGATACTCTGTCCACGGCCCTTCAGTGGCTCATCTTTTACCTCATCAGGTAAGAGATCTGGGCATGCAACTAGCCCCAGGGCTATACACGGTCACCCAAATGTACAGAGACACAGTTCACTCCCAACTCACCATCCCTTTTTTACAGAAATAATAGGGACACACTAATTCCCTTCTGCCAAAGTGATATCACAAGTAGATACAAGCTCTCAAAACTACCAATGAGACATGGTGTACAGATGCTCACAATGGCATTATGGAAAACATCATCCAGTCAAATGCAGACACATGCCTAAAACATCCAGTTACATCCATATACATTATAATCCGAGTCATACATTGTATCTACACATTTTCCCCCAAACAATAAGGATCTTGGTATGACTCTAAACTGATTACATGTATTTGCACCTAAAACACAATCCACTCAGGACTTGATGCAGTGTGTGTGTATGTTTAGAGATAGATATTTATACTTGCACATATACAGTACACATAGAAGCATAGTCCTGTGGAAGCAACTTCAGTACTATGGGTGATATTGAAGTACACCTGTTGAGTGACTAGTGAAAAGGCATTTTGTTTATTTGTAGGTTTGACCCCTTTAATGCTTTTACTTATCTTGACTTATCTGTGCAAAAGAAACAAATACAGCTGCCAGTTTTGCAAATAAAATAAACATACTTTGGGCTACTTCTTGGGAAGACCCAAGGTACTGTACATTTTATACACAGAGTGGTGAGGCAACCATTACAAACTTTGACACAGACACAACAAATCCTCCCGAGACGGTCCCGGTCCCCCCTCGCGGCACAGCTCACTACACGCTGTGACGCGGCAGCCGCTAGGGGATTCAAGAGAATTGTAATTCCAAGCGTCGACGCGTCACGTGGTGTGGCTGTGAGCCAATGAGGAGGGGAGGCTTCGGGAGGAGGGGAGGCTTCGGAAGGAGGGGAGGCTTTAGGGAGCGGGGAGGAGAGTGTGGAGGGAAAGCAGCGTGAGTGCCTGTCTGTGCCTGTGTGTGTGTGTATGTGTGTCTGTCTGTGTTTGTGTGTGTGCCTGCCTGTGTGTGTGTGTGTGTGTGTGTGTGTGAGTGCATGAGTGTCAGCGTGTGAGTAAGGCCTGGGACCCGCTGCGCTCGTTGGCGCGGGCGGCAATGTAGCGAGTTCCCCACCAGCAGGGGAATCCTCGCGAGTCGGTCCCGGTCCCCACTGGCTGCACAGCTGATCACACGCTGTGGCGCGTCAGCCGCTAGGAGACACCACAGAATGGTGTTTCCTAGCTTCGACGCGTCACGTGGTGTGGCTGTGAGCCAACGGGGAGGGGAGGCTGCGGGAGGAGGAGAGGCTTCGGGGAGCGGGGAGGAGTGTGGAGTGAAAGCAGGTGAGTGCCTATCTGTATATGTGTGTGCCTGAGTGCCTGTGTGTGTGTGTGTGTGTGTGTGTGTGTGTGTGTGTGTGTGTGTGTGTGTGTGTGTGTGTGTGTGTGTGTGTGTGTGTGTGTGTGTGTGTATGAGTGTGTGTATGTGCGTGCCTGTCTCTGTCTGTGTGTGTGTGTGTGTGTGTATGAGTGCGTGAGTGCCTGCCTGTGTGTGTGTGTGTGTGTATGTATGTATGTATGAGTGCCTGCGTGTGTGTGTTTTTTTTACTTACCTGCAGCCCGTGGCAGCCCGTGGAGGGAGGGGGGGGAAGAGTAGCGGGTCCCTCCGCTCAAGCCACGCCCCCCCTCCCTGTCAATCCTCCCAGTCAATCCTCCCACCTCCCGCCCCTCACGTCATGGCCGCGCCCCCTCACGTCATGGCCGCGCCCCCCCCCCGACCCGTTTGGCCACGCCCCCCCTCTCCGAGAAAAGCATCCTGTAGACCGCAGATCGCAGTACAGCGAGTTGCACGCGCCGCAGGCAAGCAAGCCAGCCGTGCGGACGCGTGCAACGGGACCTTAGCCTTAGTCTCCTGCTGCAGCCAGATACAGTGTCCCTCTCCCAGTGCTGTCTGTACAAGCCCAGCCGATCACACACCTAGGGCAGCCCGCAGCAGCTCCCTTCTGCAGCCCAAGCCCGTGGAGGGAGGGAGGGGGGGAGGTAGCGGGTCCCTCCGCTTAAACCATGCCCCCCTCCCTCCCACTCCAGCCCCGGCTCCCGCTCCCTACAGACTGCATATCGCGGTCTGTGTCTCTCAGCGCCCCGCCTGTCTGCAGTGCTGGCGCGCTGACGGAGGGAGCGGGGCCTTAGCCTTAGGATGTATAGGTCTGGAAGCTTGTGGTGTATGTAGAATGTATAGATACTCAAAATATCTCCCAAGAATATGAAGAGAGAAGAGAGAGAGCGCACAATAGTATGGTACGGTTTAAAAATTTGTATTGCACAACAATAGTGATAAGAATATAGCACTCACATTTTACACAAATGGCAAATTCATTGGAGAGAACAGCTGAAGTTCGGTTGGTGCCGGTATCTCCAAACAACGGGGTACTTCCGCGTGCGTCACGTGTGCCCGCGTCACATCCTGTGACGTCTCAGGTAAGGGCGGAAGAGGCTGTCTCGCGTGTCAGTCCCGTGGTATTGCCAGCACCTTTCTCCGGTATTCTCTCCTGCTCTGTTCCCTCCAGCACTCAAACGATTCAACGCATTTCGCTACTGCTTCTTCAGGAATCGGATTCCGCACGTGGAAGTACCCCGTTGTTTGGAGATACCGGCACCAACCGAACTTCAGCTGTTCCCTCCAATGAATTTGCCATTTGTGTAAATTGTGAGTGCTATATTCTTATCACTATTGTTGTGCAATACAAATTTTTAGACCGTACCATACCATTGTGCGCTCTCTCTCGTCTCTCTTCATATCCTTGGGAGATATTTTGAGTATCTATACGTTCTACATACACCACAAGCTTCCAGACCTATACATCCTAAGAGGGCATCTATGACAAGGGCTCTTATCAGAGAGAGATGGGTCTCTGATATGTCTATTTTATCTCTCCATTTGTGAGTACAACTATTGCAGAGACTTTTTGACCACATATATATTTTTATACCATCTGCACTATTATATTGTTTTTTTCTTCATATTCACGTGAGCATCACAGCGCTCCTCCCAATGGGAAAACTACGCAAGATCTATTTTGACCTGGACAGTCCTTATAAAGGGTGTAGAGCTGCTTTATTTTATTTAGGTGTATTTCACACTAGATTATATATTTCACGTTTTGTTGGTGAAGGTCACATATCACATTGTGATACCATTTTGCACTGTATATCTTTTACTTATATAATATATATTATTTCACTTAAATATTGTAGTTTAGAAGCGCCCGGTTTTCACTTTGTGTGTTTCTGTGTATGAAGCATCTGAATACAATTTTTAGTTGTACAGCAAACTTTTTTTTAGTTTTTATTTGCATCAACTATAAGAAATTTCTGTTAACATAGACATTCATGCAAATTCAGACCCCACAGGCTTTTTTTGTGTGCTATAGATGAACTGGTTAACATGACTGTCTAAGGCCTGGGACCCGCTGCGCTCGTTGGCGCGGGCGGCAATGTAGCGAGTTCCCCACCAGCAGGGGAATCCTCGCGAGCCGGTCCCGGTCCCCCCTGGCGGCACAGCTCACTACACGCTGTGGCGCGTCAGCCGCTAGGAGACACCACAGAATGGTGTTTCCTAGCGTTGACGCGTCACGTGGTGTGGCTGTGAGCCAATGGGGAGGGGAGGCTGCGGGAGGAGGAGAGGCTTCGGGGAGCGGGGAGGAGTGTGGAGTGAAAGCAGCGTGAGTGCCTCTCTGTGTGTGTGTGTGTGTGTGTATGAGTGCGTGAGTGCCTGCCTGTGTGTCTGTGTGTGTGTGTGTGTGTGTGTATGTATGTATGTATGAGTGCCTGCGTGTGTGTGTTTTTTTTACTTACCTGCAGCCCGTGGCGGGAGGGGGGGGGAGAGTAGCGGGTCCCTCCGCTCAAGCCACGCCCCCCCTCTCTGTCAATCCTCCCACTCCCGCCCACCTCCCGCTCCGGCCCCCCACGTCATGGCCGCGCCCCCTCACGTCATGGCCGCGCCCCCCCTGACCCGTTTGGCCACGCCCCCCCGCTCCGAGAAAAGTATCCTGTAGACCGCAGATCGCGGTACAGCGAGTTGCACGCGCCGCCGGCAAGCAAGCCAGCCGTGCGGACGCGTGCAACGGGACCTTAGCCTAAGGCCGAGCTCATGGTTGTGGTGTGGGCTCCCATGCGCCCCCTGTAGCCCCAGCAATGTGTGGACTAGCTGCAGGAGATCGGTCGCGGCGATTGGGGGTGTGGCGGGGGGCATGGCGAACGCATCACGGATGCGTCATTGTGCTGGTTCGCCCTCATTGGCTGAACCAGCTCACATGACGCTGACATAACGCTACTGCTGCCCCAAATCACAATTTGAATTGTGGCGGAATAATGTAGCAGCATCGACGCGGGCAGCGCTGCAGGCACTTGAAGAACTCCAAAAGGCAATAAGGTAAGAGTCCTGGAAGTGCACGCGGACGCAAGTGCGTGCACGTAGCGACGCCGCCACCAAGAGCTTGGCCTAAGGCAGAGAACTTGATACATGCCATTTAATATTTGCTCAATATAAATCCGTTCTTCTTCTTGATAGCATTCTTCATAGCCACTTCCCAAAATACCAGCTGATGCTATTAGAGTGAAATAGGGATACAATGGGTACAAATAACCGCACAATTGAATGCAATAGTATTTATTTCTTTACAAAATTTGGTACTGCTTTCCACGCCAGTATTGTAGAGTTTTACAGCAGGTGGCTTTTAGAAATCCTTGAACAAAGTCTCTCAGATACAAAACCACCAGATTTAACAGAGAATAAAACCATATTTAAAGCAAACACTATTTCATCAGTATCAACTTAGGTTTCTGATTGTAGTCTTTCATAAATGACCCGATTAAATACATGAATTTGTTTGGGGGAGGGAGGAACAAATCCAATGTACAAAATTATTAGGATGACATCAAAATTATTGATTCAAATGTTTTCAAGTTTTCAATATTTTTCCTAACTACAGTTTAGCAATCCCAACCAACAGATGCTGTGAGTAAAATATTCCAATAATCTGCCTGAACAGTTTAATTTATTTCAGAATGTGATCAAATACATTTTGTGGTTACAAACAAGACCTTAGGTGATTAATGAAAAACTGGCCTCCAAATAAATAATCAGTTCAAAATAACTCTAGATATAACCCAAGTCTATAAATGGGAAAATAGGATAAATGCCTACACAATATTATCATCCAAATTATAATAGCCACATATGTAGGAAAAAAACAAATAAGAATTAACATAAATAATTGATTGTGTTTTTTTATATTGCTGAAAGATATCAATTAGGCACACAAATATATAAGATATACAAATACACAATAAAACATGGATATGCACATCTTAAGTATGTATATCTTTATTTATATAGCGCCATCTAAGTACATAGGGCTTTACAAGATCTTACAATTAAATCCAAATATAACAGTCCAGAGGATGCAGCTCGCTTCAGAAAGAAGATAAACCTCAAACCCTCCGAAAGTGCTAAAAAAAAAAAATAGAAAAAGTGCACACACCTCAGTGTAATATTTCATTTAAAAAATAGCAAAAATAGAAGATTCACACTCGGATGTCTGGGAATTACTGCTTAAAATACAGGGGCTTGTGGGCTGCATTGTTAGCGTTGTTGAGCGTCACCAGAGTCTCCATCAATGTGGGAATCCCCAGTTCTTCTGCACCACGTGTTGTGCGTCTTGATGTCACTACGATCAGACGGACCAAGTTCCAGGGATTTCTTCCATTTGCTTGCACACTCACTTTCTCGCTCAATTGCTCTCACCCCACCAATTGCCCTCTACAACAATGGTCAAAAGAGAACTACCGCTACAGATTTCAAGGAAACTTCTGTTCCTCTTCGTCAGGGGTTGCAGTTCTCCATGGCCTTCCGAATATTTAAAAACCACTTGGTAACTCATGGCAACTATGACGTACCATTGCCATGGTTATCTGAAGCCTGGCTGCTCCCAACAAAGTACATAGAGGACTCACAAACCTCAATATTACAAAAGAAAATTACATTGAAAAAAATATGTTTTGGGGATAAAAACTGTAAAAAAGCACATTATTATTATTATTTACTTCTATTTCAAACAAAAAAACACACATATTCAATTTGAGTTTTAAATATATAAACTAATAATTAACCAATTAGTCTTCTGTCAAATGTGTATGGGCTGCAAAAACTGATCCAGTAAAAACAAATGGTTAAATTTGCATAAAAAATAATATACATAGACATACACACACACCTATCCCGACAAAAAAAAAAAAGAAGATGAACATGTCCATTAAAAATGTGTACATATATACATATATATATATATATATATATATATATATATATATATATACACACCTACCTAAATGACCTAATCAATTAACGTATTGTTCAGAGCAGCCAAACTTCACATATACTGTAATAAAGAAACCTAAAAACTCACATACTGTAGCATTATTTTTTTTTCCAAATACAGTAAAACGAAGAATTTGCATAAAAAAAACAGTGTAGGTTACTGTAGGGACCATTAGCAGCAGACTAAAAAAGGATTCACATCTGAACCTAAATATTAACAAAACCAGTAAAATTGGTGGTCAAATAAAAATTAGAATGAAAAAAGGGTTCCGTTCCACGTTCATGTGTCAGGGACTTACCAATTAATATTTTTTAATCTTCACTTCTGTATCTCTACAGTTCATTACGATATACAGTATATTGGAGTATTTTTGTGGTAGGCGAGTGCAAGCAAAAGGGGCTCTCCTTCTGCGCCTACTCCTCTCTCTCAAGGGGTAAGGCACAGATTATCTGATAATATATCTTATATATATATTGTTTCCCTAGTGCACCAACCACTTATTATGCACGGAGGCTGAGCGGGTTTCGTTCTCTTTACATTACAGTTATATTGAACACAACAAAATAGCAAGTAATTCATTTGACTCCATATTTATAGCTGCCTCTTAAGGTTGTCTTGATAAACCCAGCAAAACATAGAGTAACTGTGCTCAACGAAGCTAATTTCTGGAAATAATAAAAGCATATACAGCGTGCTCAATCTATAAGGGCCTGGGTGAAAAAGGTCCAATGTCCAGCGCTCCCCTGGAAGGGGAAGTACCTTCAAAGTAGAAATGAAAAGAATAGACAAGCACAGCTTGTATAAGAATAACTGTATTACAAACATTAAAAAAAAATCACTCACATGTGAGAAAACACCGGCGGGTATGGGGTCACTCGAGTGCAGCAATCATAGAGAACGCCTTCAGCTGGTCCCAGCTGAGATCCACGCGATGGTTCCTCCGGTATCAGCGTCCAACACTGGGTCCCGGAAGTGACGTTGCACACTCTCGCGAGTGTTTGCCTCCGATATCACGTCTCGCGTTTCAGGCTCTCAAGCAGTGGAAGAAAATGATATTTCTCCTCCCATCTATATCGGTCTGGCATCCACCAAACTTGGGGAACAGTAGTAAGCTGTCAACTGTAGCTCTAAGCAACCACCAATGTGCCTCAGTCCTGGACACTGTTACTGGAGGAACCATCACATGGATCTCAGCTGGGACCAGCTGAAGGCGTTCTCTACGATTGCTGCGCTCGAGTGACCACATACCCGCTGGTGTTTTCTCACATGTGAGTGATGTTATCTTGTTTACGTTTGTAATACAGTTATTCTTATATAAGCTGTGCTTGTCTATTCTTTTTGTTTCTTGATAAAACCACAGTTTTCTTTGGCATTTTCTGATGTTCTTAATATTGTAGGTGTAAATCCTGCTAGATACATAAACTAGGTACCCTGTCACCAGGTGGTCTAAATGAGGAGATTGATCTAGAATCATTTCTATAAGTACCCCTATCTGTTTATTCTAATATTGATTTGGCCACCAATTTCTCTGGTTTTGTTAATATTTCGGTTCAGATGTGAATGCTTTTGTCTGCTGCTAATGGTCCCTACTGTCCCCTCTACTGTTTTTTTTTTTATTCATTGGACTGTAATTGGAAAATTTGTAATGCTATGTGGGCTTTTAGGTTTCTTTAGTATATGTGAAGTTTGGCTGCTCGGAACAATACTTGAATTCATTTGGACTGTCATTTATGCATGTGTGTGTATACAAGTACAAATTTATAATGGACGCGTGTGTTTTATCCAAATTTAACTATGTTTTTTTGTGAATCAGTTTTTGCAGCCCATACACTTTTCACAGAAGCCTAATTGGTTAAATAATAGTTTGTATATTTAAAACTCAAATTAAACGTGTGATGTTTTTTCTAATGCAATAACGAAATAATAATTAATAATAATGAGATTTTAGTTTTTTCAATGTTAATGCCAACCCCATATATTTTTCAATTGAATTGTCTTTTGTAATATTGAAACTTGTCAGTCCTCTATGATGTACTTTATTGGTAGCAACCAGGTTTCAGATAACCATGGCAACGTTACATCACGGTTACCAAGTGGTATTGAAACATTCAGAAGGCCATGGAGAACTCTACTCCCTGATGAAGAGAATTTCCTCGAAATGTATCGGGATAGTTCTCTTTTGGTCATTGTTAGTGAGGGCAATTGGTGTGGTGACAGCAAGCGAGTGAGGAAGTGAGTGTGCAAGAAAACGGAATAAATCCCTGGAACTTGATCTGTCTGGTCTTTATGACGCTAAGACGCACAACACGTGGTGTGGAAGAACAGTGGTTTCCCACATTGATGGATGACTCCAAGGACGTTCAGTAACGCTAACAACGCAGCCCACTAGCCCCTGTATTTTAAGCTGTTTGATTCACAGATGTCTGTGAGTGTGATTCTTATATTTTTCCTATTTATTTAAATACTACACTACAAGATTTGCGCTCTTCTATACTTTTTTTTTTCTATAAGACCCTATATGACATACATTTTATTCTCATTGTCGAGGGCTAAAATCCTTGGACAATGGAATTACACACATTATACAGTAGTTCTACACATTTTCATTCTGCACCTGCAGAATCATGTACAGTATGCACATGATTATGATGACAATGTTGAGGGAACAATTGAAAATATGGCCATTGTTATTTTATGGGCTTTACAGCTGTCATTTTCTTGAAGAGTAGCGTTGTGTGAACCGTTTGCTCACATTCACAAATGGGGTGAAAATTTGACCTTCACAATCAATTTACAAATGTATTTTTTTTTTTTTTACATTTTCATGATGTGAAAATCTCCAGCAGTTGTGCAAATGTATAGTTATTTGCACATCTGTAGTTGTCACTTACTAACGAAGACCATGTTTAGACACTGTAGAGGTAGCAAATGGGAACGGTCATGTTGTGTTCTTCTACATGTTGTTGACATAAACTTTGCTCTGCTTGGTAAGTGATTCGGAGAATGGTTATTGGAGAAATTAGAGAAGTTGTTGTGTGCAACATTATAATGGGATTATTGAGTAGAAAATTGCAAAACATTCGCATGGGGTCGCGAGCCATGCAAAATATGAACTTTTTGAGTCATGAAAAAAGCCACAGGCACTTGGCGTTGGCAAGTGATTCACCAAGCAATGTCAATGAACACTGCAACTTCCTTTTAATATGCTGATTCTCTAAAATCATAATATTTGCTTGTGAAATTTTCTAAAATCCCTACATAAGTTTAATGCCTTGATTGTGTATATAGGGCACACTCACTGTCTGACTATATTTAGCTGGAAGCATACTCATTTGGCAACATTATTAGCCCAATGAGATTTGACAAAAAGTTTCGCACGGAATCGAATCAGGGAAAATAAGCTTAATATTTTGTGACTGCATATTGGACAGTTTTGCACAAACATTTGCATCTATTACTACTGTTTTTCCTTCTCTTAGCTTCAATTAATTCCACCATGTCAGTGTACTTTTTTTAAACACATCTAATAACTTCAAATATAAATGAAAATACAGTGAAAGCAGTTCAGATTGGGAAGATTTCTTCCATATACAACGCAATGTAGTTCCCACCAACACAATTGTGGTCAGATTTTTAATACAATGATGAGTCCCCCTGGAAGCAATGGTGTTAAACAGATGGTAGCTTGGGCAAATTGGTCACCCTACCTAGGAGAAAGTCTGCCTCTTAAAAGTGGATCACAAGGTATGAACACTGATCCCTCCACTTCCCAAGGAGAACGCACGCAAGCTACTATAGTGATATTGTGCTTGTGGCATGCTGAAAGAAGTTGGATTTACAGTAGTTTAAGATTAAGTAACACCAAACCCTGGGAAAGGTGCCAGCAGCTGTATCTTAGGATAAAAAGTTCACCGCAAATTGGGTAAGCACAGAATGTTTTCCTCCTGGGAAGAGGGGAGTAAAAGAAACATGAAGTATCACTTTGCCAAGACCAAAATCAAAACAATGCACATTCCACATTGTATTTCGACCAAAAAAAATTATAGTAAAGTGTTTAAATAAAGCAAAAGTTTTTTTACAGACCCCAACAAATCCTCCTTGAACTGGTAAATCTTGACAATTTTAATTATTTCTGTGTGTATGGGTTGTCAGAAATACATATCTTGCATTTCCTTTTAACATTATTGCATTGTCCAGGATCTTAATTCATAGGGCCTTTTATGCATGTAAGTAAAGCCCCCTTCTAATTTTTGGCACAAGGCAATAAAAGATCATGTTAAAAGTTTAGGTGATCATAAAAAGACAACTAATTTTGTATTATTCTGTATGGCTCACAATACACTACCAGTGCTATGTAAAAAATAAATTGCCATTCTGCAATATTATTAGATCTTAAAGGCGTTACATCCTTTTTAATATAGCAGAGCTATGCAACATGAAATGTAAAATAAAAGGGTCGGGATATGCTTTATTTGGATTCATTTACTGTTATGCAATATAACACAGAAGTTGCAAGGACAAGAACAGATGGCTTGTATAGTAAGAGACATCAAGGAAGAGTGTTTTTTATTTTATTTTTTTAATAATTTGAGCTTTGGAGATAGCGGGTGTGCCAGATGTACAGGCAGGTAGGGTTAGAGGTAGCTTGCTGCAAGGCAGAATGTGGATGTTATAGTGGCAGATTATAGTTGAGATGTAGAGGTGTGGTGTAAAGCCTCGAAGAACAGGAGATGAATCTTGAAGCAATTGACAGGATTTAATAGGGAACCAGCAAAGGAATTTGAGGAGGGGGTGGTTGAGGTGAATTAGTGCTAGAGAGATTAATCTAGCTGCAGCAACAATCATCAGATTATAGTTCCTCTACTTCTGAATGACAAATGTACTGAAAGTTTGTGGCTGTGTTCCTATTTGAGGTTGCGTGAGAAGTTGCAGAGGATGGGTGGACCTAGCGTGCAGTCTGTGTATGTTTCACACCCTCCCAGGAAGCATATTCTGATATCAGCACATGTACTCAACATAATGTTTACTTTAGAGTGGAACGTGCATAGTATTTTTTGGTCTGCCTAGGCAAGCCTTTATTTACATCTCTCAGCTCAAAGAAAGCCAGTCACACACCTTGAGGAAAAGATACCTTATTTATAAAACCATACACACGTCCCCTAGATTTGGAGCATGGCTTCCTACAAGAGAGCAAATGTCTGGTATTTACTGCTATAGAATTTATACTGTTCTAAATTAAAAGACCCACTAGGCTTGACAGAAACAGGTTAGGGTTAACTGAGGGGATTGCAATGTTATGTCAACCCCATATGTTATAATATGTTGTAGAAAACCTTCCTTAATTCTCCCTGGTGGCTTGGAATATGATATATATATATATATATATATATATATATATATATATATATATTCCAATGCACAGCCGGCACACCATTTGCAAGTAAATAAGTTTTGGTGCTTATCCCATAAAGCAATAACAGACCATACGATACCGGTTGCAACACGACATCAAGGGACACAACGCAGGTAAGTAAATCATAAATATCAAATATAGAAAATGTATGATTTACTTACCTGCGTGCTGTCCCTTGATATATATTTATATACCCCCCTTGAGAAAGGTTCAACTCCGGAACCGATACGTCGGATTGGGCGTCCTGTTCATTTTGTATTGATGCCTAATACAGACTTTTTTTTGCCTATACTGATCTGAGTGTGGTCTTCCTTTACCGGACTTGAGAATGGTAATGTTTTTATATATATATATATATATATATATATATATATATATATATATATATATATATATATATATATATAGGCAATACGATACCGCACGTGGACGAATATCAGAGGCAGCACTCCAAATGAATATCAAAAATCCTGTATTATTCAACAAAACATCATATACAACGTTTCGGTCCTCAAATGGGACCTTTGTCAAGGTGATGACCTTGACAAAGGTCCCGTTTGAGGACCGAAACGTTGGATATGATGTTTTCTTGAATAATACAGGATTTTTGATATTCATTTGGAGTGCTGCCTCTGATATTCGTCCACGTGCGGTATCGTATTGCCTATTTATTTGTACAGGATTTGCACCCGTTTTTTCTATTCAGACGGAGTGCCTATGGTTCTTTATTACCTGATATATATATATATATATATATATCTATCAAACACAAAAAGGAATGTTGCTCACACTATATATAGGTGGATAAACCAGACCCTAAATAACACTGACTAATTAGGTATAAAAAATAAACCCAAAGAGTCAGAAATAAAATAATAAGGGTAAACTGCTGGTGCTGGGGGATAAATACTAATATAAAACACACAAAAAAAGACTAAGACAATCCCCTAAAGTAGCACTCTAAAATATACCACAAAAATAATTAAATAGAATACAGCAAAAAGACCCGGATGCTCTGTCAAAGCAGAAAACGAACAAGATTTTATTAATTGAGCAGCAAGAAACACTAACTTAAAAACATAAACACACTAATGGCAGCTAAAAATATACAGGCAGTCACTCTCTAAAAATAAATGCTGATAAATGAACCAATAACTAGAATGTGTCTAAATAATAATAAATATAATATAAATTGACACAAAAAAGCTACGTGGGACAAAGAAAAAACCCTTAAAGAAAAAACCCCGCTACAAAATATAAAGTGTAACTAAAGGCATAAGGAAAAGTATGACATTAATAACCCTATATACTCAAAAGTGTATATAAGCAAAAATATAACTTTAACCAAGGGAAAAACACAGGGGAGAAAAAAGTAATAACCAAACTCATACCCTGGTCAGCAAATACAAAAAATGATTAATAATCAAGCAGCATGAATGCATAAAGTATCTATGGTCATAGCACATAAGCAAACAAAAACATGGCTTTACAAAATTGCAAAGTGCCAGTGCTAGAGGATAGTTCAAACACATCCTCTAGCACTGGCACTTTGCAATTTTGTAAAGCCAACATATATATATATTTATTCGACAATCCTATACATTTACACGCCCGGGGCGGGTGGATTTAACCTCTGGGCGAGTAAATATTGGCGCAAGCAGCACACGTGTTTGATTTCTCAAATTTCCCTGCTCACGCTGAAAAAAAAAAAAAAAAACTCCCCCTGCCTGACAGCTGATTGGCGCGCGCTCCCAAGCTTTGTGGGCGCGTGGCCAGGCTCTATATGAGCCCGCCCCCAACGAGCAGCCATTCTTTTCCCCTGGAGGACACAGTAAGTATTATCTGTGCCTTCCCCCTGTCCCCGGCGCTCCCTCTGCCCGAAGTTATGGAGGTGGTAGCGGGGGTGTTTTCCTGTCCCAGCTTCCCCCCGTGTCAGCCCGCGGGGCCGGGAGATTGGAGCGGAGATGTCCCCTCAGGTCCCCGCTTCACCCCGATCCCCGTGTCAGCCCGCGGGGCCGGGAGATTGGAGCGGGAGGGGGGTGGGGGGGGGGGGGGGGCGAGCGGGGTGGTGGTGCTGGTCACGGCCTTTCCTCTCTTCCGACCCACCCCCGTGTATGTAGAGTGAGAGTGTGTGTGTGTGTGTGTGTGTGTATGTGTGTGTATATATGGGAGTGTGTGTGTATGGGGGAGTGTGTGTGTATATAGGGGAGTGTGTGTGTGTATATGTGTGTGTGTGTGTGTAGGACACCAGAGGTACCCCCCAATCAGTCACCCCCCCCACCTAGTCCGTCCTAGTCACCCAGTCACCCTAGTAGTCCTTGTCACCCAGTCCGTCACCATCTCCCCACCCAGTTCCCCCCCATCAGTCAGTCCCCCCCCATCTCCTCCCTGTCTCTCCCCCCTCCCTGTCTCTCTCCCCTCCCTGTCTCTCTCCCCTCCCTGTCTCTCTCCCCTCCGTCTCTCTCCCCTCCCTGTCTCTCCCTCCTCCATGTCTCTCTCCCCTCCGTCTCTCTCCCCTCCCTATCTCACCCCCCTTCCTGTCTCTCTCCCCCCTCCCTGTCTCTCTCCCCCCTCCCTGTCTCTCTCCCCCCTCCCTGTCTCTCTCCCCCCTCCCTGTCTCTCTCCCCCCTCCCTGTCTCTCTCCCGCGCTCCCTGTCTCTCTCCCCGCTCCCTGTCTCTCCCCGCCCTGTCTCTCACCCACACTCTTTCTGTCTCTCACCCACACTCTCTCTGTCTCTCACCCACACTCTCTCTGTCTCTCACCCACACTCTCTCTGTCTCTGTCTCACACTCTCTCTCTGTCTCACACTCTCTCTCTCAGTCTCACACTCTCTCTCTGTCTCACACTCTCTCTCTCTGTCTCACACTCTCTCTCTCTGTCTCACACTCTCTCTCTCTGTCTCACACTCTCTCTCTCTGTCTCACACTCTCTCTCTCTGTCTCACACTCTCTCTCTCTGTCTCACACTCTCTCTCTGTCTCACACTCTCTCTCTGTCTCACACTCTCTCTCTGTGTCTCACACTCTCTCTCTGTGTCTCACACTCTCTCTCTGTGTCTCACACTCTCTCTCTGTGTCTCACACTCTCTCTCTGTGTCTCACACTCTCTCTCTGTGTCTCACACTCTCTCTCTTTGTCTCACACTCTCTCTCTCTGTCTCACACTCTCGATCTGGATATCTTATTTACCCTGTATATCTTAACTGCCCTATACTACACCGACATAATTTATACTGCTTTCTTCCAGATCTGACTCAAGCTTCACATGGAAGACATCGGAACCCCCCCTAACCCAGAAGACTGGTAGGGAACACCTCCCCTCCAATGTATAACATTGCGGGAATGCGGGTACCTGGACATTGAGGGACTGCGGATCAGGTAAGATCCCAGGCGGGATTGCTGCTTTAGATATTGTGAAGCAGGGACGTCCAGACACTGGTTAAGTGGTTCAGGAAACTAGTCACGCACATCTGGCTTTTATTTCTAGATCCAACATTTACTTACACACACACACGTAACAAGGACTAATTGTAGTATAATGTAATACAATAAATACATTTGTAAAAAACGAATGTTCTGACTAGGAATTTATTAAATGTATTTTATTTATATATTTTATTTTAAAGCGAGTTGGGGGCGGAACTATGCTTGGGGGGTGGGACTAGGGGTGGGGTTGGGGGTGGGACTAGGTGGCGAGTAGATTTTTTGGTTGGGCGAGTAGATTTTTGGGTGATTTGTCAAACACTGTATGTATATATATATATATATATATATATATATATATATATATATATATATATATATATATATATATTTATATGTACAGTATGTAGCCCTGCTTCCCCTTAAACCAGAAGGCTACTGGTGCTGCCGCTACCTGTTGGTTCACAAAGGACCTAAGCCTCAACCACTGGGAGCCTGTGGTATACTTATCAACTCGGTGCAGCGCCTCCACCGGCGAAGGATCCCGGCGTAGTGGGAGGAATCCCTCACCGGAACCAATATACACAATAATTACACACAGGTATATTATAACAAGGTTTACTAAACACATATGAAAATATAGCATCCAACATAACACGGCCCTGCAAGGCCTTCCCCAACCAATAACACAACCTGGGTGGAAACCCCAAAATCCTTGGGTGCCTGGGCACTTAACCCCATAGTGTCCACAAACCAGTCTCTCCCCCAAAGAGTATGTGTGGGATAGCGCGCTTCCCTTTGTGTGTTGCGGCCCGTTGGTGCATGTGAATAATACCTCCCTGGTCTCAGTCCAGACCAGGTCAACTAGTAGGAGACTGTGGATCCGCGACATGGTTCTGACGTGGCTGATACAACCCAGGTGAGCACTGGTAGCCCTCTGATTACACCCGTGCGATGTACGGGGGCGGAGCCTCATAGCAGGAGTGGAAGTAGAAGAGTGAATGCTGGGCGTGCGCTCTGTAAGCTGCGTGTGCACGCGACCAGCATTGGAGGAGGACACACGTGTACGTGCGAGACGGAGGACCCGCGCCTGCCATTGCGAAGGAGGAGGAGCGGTGGGGCCGCCGAGGGGAGGAGCCCTGCGGTGACGGAGGAGCTGACGGGCCGTGGAGGCAGGTAATCGGAGGTTGCGCTGCGCACACTGAGTCTCCATGAGGGTAGTCTGTGTGTTGCGCGGACGGCGCTGAGAAATCAGATTCGTAGGCGGATGCCTCTGGAGGGGCTTCCAGCTGGAGTGTACCCCTTTAAAATAGTCTCTGTTGGAGTGTCCTTGCTTTGTTCACAGAGAGCAGGCCGCACTTCACCTTCATAGATAATGTCCTGCAGCTGATACCTCTCACTGACACACTACTGGGGAAAGATCCCTACCTAAGGTCTTTCCCTGAAGCATACACCAGCTACAGTGACTCAGCGGATCTACCTTAGACCTGGGAGGGAATCTGGCATAGTCCAGGGGAGCACTGGTCCCTGGACATTACCTTCACCCTCTCTGTCCGGATCACGACTGCTGCGTGCGCCCAAAATGTATCTATCTCTTTCCTCCGTGTTTCCAGGAGCCCTATTGGTCCTCCCACAACACGTGCAGCCGCCCCATAGGATGCTGGGGCTTGTAGTCCCCTTCCTTAGCCTTGTCATATTGGCCACCGTACTCCTCTTGTACTGCACATGCTTGGGCTTGCAAGGATCGCCGGGTGCTTGCTGCACATGCGTTTTACCGCGGGTCTCCAGCGACCCACTCACCTGCAGTACTTGTGCCAGGTCCGCCTGCCATTCCCGCGGTACCCGACACCTGCCTGAGTCCCCATGGAGCCGTCCCCCTCTCGCGCAGCCCGGAGGTAGGAGGGGGACCTGGCTACATCCTCACCCTAGTGGTAACTCCAACGACCCCGCTTGGGAACAACGTAACACAGAGAAGTTATATGAAAAAATGCTGTACATGTTATATAACTTAACGAATACAGACTAAACAATGTTGTACATTTCAATGAACATGTTTATCACTGAGGCTAGTTTAGCTTTAGCTGGCTTCTGAGACTCATAATGAGGTGCCCATGGCGAATCATATGTAACTCTAGTGGGAGGGCGTCTTACTCGCTGGCTCCTGTAAGTCTCTGTCTCTATCTCTTCATCTTGGGAGAGGCTGCCATAGGCTTGAGGCCTTGACTCTCTCGTAGGTGGTGGACTAGTGTGAACAAAGTCTCTGCTTGAGTGAACATTCTCTACTTGGTACAAAACTTGGACTTCTGGGATCGAGCTGTTGACTTGGTGAGGGTACTTGAGGTGCAGGCCCATTCCCCCAAGCTCCTTCGGGAGGTGCCAACCAGTCTCCGGTGGAAGTGGTGGATGTTCCTTCCAAAAGATCTTGAGTAGTCTCAGTTACTGAAGCTGGAGTCTTTTTAGACTCTTCAGGCTCATTGTCAATCACTACAGTCTTTGGTTCTAGGTCACTCTCTCCAACTTGTTGGATGGGCAACAATTGGTTTAGGTGCCAGACCTTTACACTGCCTTTTACGTCTCATATGCAGTAGACAGGGAGGCCCGGCATCTGGGAATCTACTTCGAAGGGTCTCCCCTCCAGCGATCGGCCAGCTTGTGTTTGCCAGGGATCCCTAAATTGTGTAGGAGAACGGCGTCTCCGTGCCGAAGCTCCCAATAGCGGACTTTGTGATCATACCTTCTCTTGTTATTGGCATTTAACTGAGCCGTCGCGCTTTCCACTAGCTGATAAGCATGGTGCAGGCTGTCCTGAAGTCGCTTCACATAGCGGTAATGAGCCACATTGAGTACCCTTAGACGGATGTCTACGCGCAGTCGTGCCTCTCGCCCGAACATCATGAAGTATGGTGTGTACCCCGTAGATTCATGTCGGGTGCAATTGAATGCGTACACCAGTGCTTCAACGTGCTTGCTCCATTTGCCCATTTTAGAGCCCTTTAAGGTGCCTAGCATGTCTAACAACGTCCGGTTGAATCTTTCGGGGAGAGCGTCTCCCTCTGAGTGATACGGAGCATTCCTAGACTTCTGACTATTTAACATCTTGAGCAGCTCCTTGATAAGCTTGCTCTAGAAGTCCCTTCTTCCAAAGAGACCAGGGGAGCGCAGCTTGCAGCCATGAAAAATAAATGGACATCACATAGTATAATAATGTCATACAAAGTGAATAAACAATATCTCATAAGAGGCTCACAAATGCTACTCACAATAGAGCAGATAAAAAGAAGCAGTCATCCAACTCAAGGGGTAGAGGTTCCCATAGATGAAATGCAGAAAATATCTGCAGCCAATCTCCAAAATAAAAAAGAGACCAAATAGTGTAGATTGCAAGTATAATAGTACAGTAAAAATACAAATGGAGGCTTACACTTAGGATGAAAAACAATGCGTGGTCAGTAGCGGGCAGATCAGCAAGCGAGGGAGGTGGAGACTCTATGGGGGATGGGGGGTAAGAGCAGGGTTCCAGCCACACCGCAAGTGACGTGAGACCCTCGGCGCGGATGCGGAAGTGTTCCGGAGGAGCAGAGAACAGCGTGGTACACAAGGAGATCGCGACCCACTGTGCACCTGCTACCCGCAATCCTCTAGCTAAACCTTGAGTAGACTATTAAGAACCTTGGCTTTACTGGAGTATCCATCAATGAAGCGGCGGTAGTAACCCCAGAACCCTAAGAAGGATCTCAACTCCATTACATTGTCTGGTCTCGACCAGTTCACCACGGCGTCGACCTTGGCAGGATCGGTGGCCATTCCATCTGCGGACACTATGTGACCAACGTAGGCGACGGATGTTCAGCAAAACCGGCACTTATCCAGGGATAATTTCTGGCCTTCTTTGCCTAATCTACCTTCATGAGACGTTACTCGTGCTCTTTGAGGGTCTTCCCAAACACGATTATGTAATTGAGGTAGACAGACACTCGCGAGGGTTCATATCCCCAATCGTCTTTTTCATCAGCCTCTGGAAAGTTGCTGGAGCACCACAAATACTTTGAGGCATTCGAGTAAATTGATAGGACCCGAGGGGCAGACGAATGCCGTCTTCTCCTGGTCTTCAGAGCTCATGGGAACCTGGTAGTACCCAGATCTCAGGTCCGCATGCTGAACCACTGGCTTCCCGTCAGCGCGTTGAGGTTCTCCTCTATCCGTGGCAGAGTATACTGATCAGGTATGGTACATCTGTTCAGAGTTCGATAGTCCACACACAGACGAACGGAACCATTCTTCTTCCTTACCACCACTATCGGAGAGGCATTGGGACTTCGGGATTCGGTCACTATGCCGGCTGTCTCCATCTTGTTGAGGACATTTCTCACATCTTCCACATCTCTGGGAGCAATATGCCTGGAGCGCTCCCGGAATTGCGTGGTGTCGTACAGACGAATCATGTGCTGGGCATTCTTGCTACAGCCTAAGTCCATCTCACGAGTGGAGAACACTTCTCGGCGTTCCTCCAGCTGAGCACTTAGCTGCCTCTTCCAGTCTTCAGACAGGGTCGATTTCCCGAAATCAAACTGTAGCCCATCAGGCTCTTCTCATGTGGTACTGCACCGACACACTTTATTCGAGCAAATACCCAGTATGTACCTGGCAGATACCTGGAATGCGCCGCTCCTCACCTCTGACAAGCCCCGTTGCATTTGCCTTCCCAGCCTGGGTTCATGCCTGGCTGATGGGCGGCTGATCTGTTAAATGATAATGATTAGGATTTAATAGGCTGCAATGCTTCGCGTGTCTACTAGATGGCATAAATTCATGAATTGTAATGCAGTATATATATATATATTGTGCAGTATTGCAGCCAGCGGGAATAAAATGCTTCAATCCCTGCCTGGAAAATACCTCAATGCACTCGGGCAGAAAACAGTCACAAACCTCAATACACCCGGGTATACCCGAATTCGTGGGACTAGCCGAGCTCGAATAAAGTGTGTCGCCAGTGTAGCAGCCTTCACTTCCGCTATAGTATCCACAATGGCGACTATGTATATCCTGACCAGTCTCTGCCCGACTCCATTGGGTGAGTCCGATCTGTGTTCAATTGCACTATATTTATCCGAACTGCCACCACACCGTCGATGGGGTAATCTTCGGGCCCGAACTGTCTGGTGACCTGGGAGCAGACTCAGGCCCCTCTGAGGTGGAAGTGTCTTTTCCACTTTTGACCCCCTTGGCTTTCTGCACCGTTCCCTCTTTGGTCGCTTCCTTGCGGGAGTCTTTGGGGAAGTACAGTATGTAAACGTGTATATGCTTCATGCCCCTATACTAATCCCAAGATGTCCTTGAAGGTAGGGGGAGGTCCTTGTAGTAGGGAGCACCTGATCATAATTACTATGTGATGAGTGGGAATTGCCCCTCGAAGTTATTGCTTGCGCCGATATTCGTCCACGGTTGAGGCGGGGATGATATTGTGAGTTCACAGTGGAAAAGTTGGATCCGTTGAAGGAAATCTAACAGATCTTCTCCGTCCTTTTTTTTGAGACCATAATATTTGAACCACAGTTCGCTTTCCTCTTCATCCTTTCCATAGATCTGTACTAGCAGATCCACCATCTGGTGAGCTGAGAGATCGGCGTCTTGGTCGCGCTGCGCACTGACCATGGGGGAGGCCGGAGGTCGGAGGCTCTCCATTATCCTGTTGCCTTGGAGCAGGGCCATTATCTATCACCTTGAGGGTGTGCTCCCTCCAGGAATCGATTCCTTCTTCGCCCACGGGGATAGTACTCATCCCAGAGAAAGCCTTCAGCTTTCTGAAGTTTTGCGCTTGGGATGACATGGTCAAGGCTTCCACTAGCTGCGGTAGGGTCACGCCCAGAATGGAGCCGCCAGTTGATAAGTGGCTATCACAGGTAGGCCTTGGACTAGGCCCTGAGATGGTGGTAGGTGTAGGTGGTTGACTTCTGGCCCAGTTGGTGACATCTTGCAGAGCACGCGGGGTGAAGGTTTCTCTATGGTTGCGTCTTCTCGGTTAGGAGTACTTGAAACGGGAGCAGTAGTCTGCCAGTCACCGGTGGGATGGGCAATGGGGGACAGCCTGGGGAGGGACCACTGAGGTAAACATTTCTCGGATTTCTGGTAATTCCGAGTATATTAGTGGGTTGCCTTCTAGTGGAGCCCCTGGGGCTTGTAAAGTCTGAGGGGAATCTTCACGGCATATGTTCTGACACCCGTCAGTAGTATTGTATTGTATTGTATGTCTTTATTTATATAGCGCCATTAATGTACATAGCGCTTCACAGTAGTAGTATACGTGGTAATCAAATAAATAACAGATAATACAAATAACAGATCATGGGAATAAGTGCTTTAGACATAAAAGTAACATTAAGGAAGAGGAGTCCCTGCCCCGAGGAGCTTACAATCTAATTGGTAGGTAGGGAGAACGTACAGAGACAGTAGGAGGGAGTTATGGTAAGTGCGTCTGCAGGGGGCCAAGCTTTATGTACAGTATCATGTGTTCAGAATATCCACAGTGCTATTCATATGCTTCTTTAAGCAAGTGTGTCTTAAGTTGGGTCTTAAAGGTGGATAGAGAGGGTGCTAGTCGGGTACTGAGGGGAAGAGCATTCCAGAGGTGTGGGGCAGTCAGTAAAAAAGGTTTAAGGCGGGAGAGGGCTTTAGATACAACGGGGGTTGAAAGAAGACATCCTTGAGAAGAACACAAGCGTCTGGATGGTGCATAACGAGAAATTAGGACTGAGATGTAAGGAGGGGCAGAAGAGTGTAAAGCTTTAAAAGTGAGGAGAAGAATGGAGTGTGAGATGCGGGATTTGATCGGAAGCCAGGAAAGGGATTTCATGAGGGGAGATGCTGAGACAGATCTAGGAAAGAGTAGAGTGATTCTGGCAGCAGCGTTTAGGATAGATTGTAGGGGAGACAGGTGAGAGGCAGGAAGGCCAGACAGCAGGAGGTTACAGTAATCAAGACGGGAGAGAATGAGGGCCTGAGTCAGAGTTTTAGCAGTCGAGCAACAGAGGAAAGGGCGTATCTTAGTTATATTGCGGAGGAAAAAGCGACAGGTTTTAGAAATGTTTTGAATGTGAGGGGCGAATATGAGAGAGGAGTCGAGTGTGACCCCTAGGCAGCGTGCTTGGGCTACTGGGTGAATGATAGTAGTTCCAACAGTAATGTGGAAGGAGGTAGTAGGGCCAGGTTTCGGAGGAAGTATGAGGAGCTCTGTTTTAGCCATGTTGAGTTTAGTCTCTGTATCACAGGGGAATGATCGGGTCCCAGATCACCCTGACTCAGGATGATGCCGCGTCTTGGTTTTGTCCCTATGCTCTGGTTCTACAGTATGTCACGCCTGTATGCCCGCAGACCTGGCAAGACCCCAGTACTGAGGTGGGAACGGTATTACACCACACACCCACAGCAGTGGGAGCAAGCCCGGAGTGTGGTATAGCGTTGCTGGGCCTGTAGAAAGAGTTGTTAGATATACTTGCAATGTCTGATGGTGCAAGCGTAAGAATGGTCGTGTCCGTGTGCCAATGTCCAGGGGTCCAGAGGGTAGAGTCGTCAGGGTACAAGCCGGGTCCACGGAGGCCAGAGGTAAGCGAGGTAGAGTTCGTAGCGAGGTTCAAAGGGGTACCAGAGAGCAGAGTAGTCCAGGACAAGCAGGGGTCAAAAGCCAGGGAAATCCAAGATAAACACAGGAGCAGGATACCACAGGGACACAGAGGGAGCACAGCATAGGTCAGCACACACAGGGAAACAGGAACTATGCAGAGCGAGGAAGAAGTGGACAGACAGGGATTATAAAGGGAGACACACCAATAGGAGAGAGGGGAGGAGCAGAGAGAGAAGTGGGGGACAATAGAGATAGGTCAGTGAGAGAAGAGGAGGGGTAGTCAGGGGAATGGCCTGAAGGGATTTGGAGGAGGAGTCAGAAACGTGACCGGCCAAACAAGCAGTGCGTGTGCGCGCGCCCTCTGTAAATTGAGGATGCGCGCGCACAGGCTGTGACAGGGAGATGGCCCGCAGACAATGAGAGGAGGGAGCAGAAGGGCGACAGGGCCTAGAGGAGGAGTGTATGCGCACGAGCTGACGGAGCGCACGCACAGGCCGCGTCCCCAGGCGCGCGGAGCGCCGCACCGCAGGCACCCCGCTGGAGGAAGGCAGAGGAGCGGACAGAGGTACCAGGGAAGGTGAGGTACTAGACGTGGGCACAGCGGGTGTCCGGGAGCAGGGAGCGTCACTGCAAGGGCTCGGCGACCGCACAGGCGCGCGAGACCTGCGGGGCATGCGCTGAGGTAGTGGGGGAGAGGTAGACGGAACGGGACAGGATTGGGAAAGGGGAGAGGGAAAAGAAGGGAAAGGAATCCCCTGAATCGTCACACAGTGGCAGTGTCCCTCTCTATGGGCATGTCCCTGCAGCAACCACAAGCTACACAGGGAGTCGGGACCTAGCTGGGGCTTAGGAAGGTCTCTGGCACAGACCCCTGCATATACGCAACCTACCCTATCTGCATCCCAGTTCCGACTGGTGTGATAGCAAATGCGCAAAATGTATCTATTCCCTGCTGCAGGGAATACTGGTGCCCTATTGGCTGTGAGGCATCGCATGTTCTTCAGCCCTATGGCCTTCTGGGGGCTGTAGTCCCCACAGAGCGTCTCCCCTTCTTGCCTGCGCTTGCTCTCTGTGCATGCGCGACTGCACTGCACCTGCGCAAACGTACCCTTGCGAGCGCACAAACATGGTGTCTCCCTGCAGATTGAGCCGCCGGAGCCTACGGCGAGCCGATCGCCGCTCCATACTCCCTCGCAGTGCCGCCCGCACCTGTCCCTGCCTCCGTTGTCAGGCGCGACCGCGCCGGGAGGTATGGGGACACAGGGCACCAGGGAGACCTTGATATATATATATATATAATTTATAATTATATTATATATTAGAATGCACAGATGGCCAAAAATCTTACAAATATAGCATACATGGGAGGGCTATTACCAGGGCCGGATTTCCCTATAAACCAAATATGGGAGCGTCACATTTTCCGTTTTTCTTTTTAAATTCACCCTGTGCTGGAAAGACCTTGCAAATTGTGCTTGTCAGTGGCATCTCTTCCTACAGCATCCCGCTATCATGGCTGCATGGCGCCGCGTTGCAATAACTATGTGACGTTGCATGGCGCCGTTACGTCATGATGCTGAGTCGGCTGAGCAAATGCCGAGTGTAAGGACGGCAAAAAGGTAAGTGCCTATGGGCAGCAACATTTTTATGACCGGCCCCTGGCTATTACACTACTGTTATATACAGATGTAGCCAATATTATTGCAAACATTTAGTCCACCTTATAAAAAATTAAGAATCCACGATATAAGGCACTATGCCTTTTTTTCATAAGCTGCATGGTCTGACTTCTGAAGACACCTGCAGCTTTTCCCTATCAGTAAAGTGTGCAGTTAGCCAATATTATTCTATTGTAATCAACCCCTACACTATTACTCTGTTTTTAACAATTACCAGCTAGTCTATTATGAATGTGCACTGCAGCTATAGTTCTGCATTCCATTCCCCAATGAATGCAAACAGGGCCCAAATGAAAAAATAAAAAACTGTGTGTATGTAACCCCTCTAATTTACCTCTTACTAACACCTACTGCAGAGGCGGGGGCCCGAGTCCTCTGTCTATATACCTTACCCCCACACGTGGCCACAGGACAGACAAAGGGAGGTAGGCTACAGTAATGTTTATAACAAAAGGGTATTTATAATGTAATTATCGCTAGGCGCCAATATAACAATATGATATTCAAAGGTGAGGATCATTCAGTACATACACAATGTAATTAGATATAAACACTTCACACAAGTCGCTGCGTAGGTGTGTGCGGTGATAAGCCGACCCTGCATGTAAGGGCCTGTACACACCGTTGGAGCTCTTAGATTGTGTATGAGTGTAGCAGGTCTGTACTTCGTAAATACTTCAGTACCCATTTACTTGGCTTGTGATGAGGATCCCCTCTGTCACTACGCGTGCCTCCTGCTGCTGTCAGATGGATGCTCTATTCCATTTAGCTAACTCATGTAGATTGCTGGCGGGGCTCCTGGTGGACCCTAAGATCTTTCAGGGTGCTGCAGCTTTTCACCTGTATGCTCTGCCAGAGCCTCCTTGGGATTTCCTCCCTTACCCCCGCCTCTCCAGAGTACAACCTCATGCCCGAGGCCCTGTTCATAACAAGTCACATCCTCCTGCACCAGAAGTGGCTCCCTCATGTAGCAAAGCAAGCTGGGAGTTGTAGTTTCCTATTGCAGCACACACAAGAGTGGAGGCAGTCAAGGGGCAGTGTATGTGTGTCAGCGGCAAACACTACAAGGGGAGGGGGGTTATTTATACTGTATTTCATCGATTCTAAGGCGCCATGGATTGAATTACAATTTTCAGGGCGGAAGAAAACTACAATATAATTAATACACTGATTAAGTACCACATATGCTCCTGCAGGGATATTTAAAAAAAATGAAATTAGAGGTCCTTACAGAAGGGAGTTTGGAATCAATCCTTTACTTATATAGCCATGGCTGGTCAGACTATCTTCTCTCCTGTCACATAAGTCCTAGTAGCTATAGGCAGTGACAGGCTATCCTGTGGGGTTTACCCAGTGGTGGGATTCAATTTTTTTAGCAACAGGTTCTCTCTCACGGAGGGGGGGGGGGGAAGAAGAGGGGGGGAAGAGAGACGGGGGCAGAGAGAGACGGGGGGAGAGAGAGACGGGGGGAAAGAGAGACGGGGGGAGAGAGAGACGGGGGAGAGAGACGGGGGGGAGAGAGACGGGGGGGGAGAGAGAGAGAGACGGGGAGAGAGAGAGAGACAGGGGAAAGAGAGAGAGACGGGGGAGAGAAAGAGAGAGATGGGGGGAGAGAGAGATGGGGAGAGAGAGAGATGGGGAGAGAGAGAGATGGGGAGAGAGAGAGAGACGGGGGAGAGAGAGAGACGGGGGAGAGAAAGAGACAGGGAAGAGAGAGAGAGAGATGGGGGAGAGAGAGGCGGGGAGACACAGAGAGACGGGGGAGAGAGAGAGAGACGAGGGAGAGAGAGAGAGACGGGGGAGAGAGAGACGGGGGAGAGAGAGAGACGGGGGAGAGAGAGACGGGGGAGAGAGAGATGGGGGAGAGAGAGAGACCAGGGGGAAAGAGACACAGGGGGGGAGGGGGTGTTAGAGAGACCAGGGGGAACCAGTGCAAATACGTGCAGCCTGCAACAAGTGCAAATACAAATGGACACATGCAAACTACACAAGCAGGCAAACAACACAGGACACAGACACAGGCAGGACACACACAGAACCCAGCCCCCCTCACATCTCTCCAAGCCCCCCCCTCACATCTCTCCCAGCCCCCCCCCTCACATCTCTCCCAGCCCCCCCCCCTCACATCTCTTCCAGCCCCCCCTCACATCTCTTCCAGCCCCCCCTCACATCTCTCCCAGCCCCCCCCCTCACATCTCTCCCAGCCCCCCCCCTCACATCTCTCCCTGCCCCCCCTCACATCTCTCCCTGCCCACCCCTCACATCTCTCTCAGCCACCCCCTCCCATCTCTCCCAGCCCCCCCCCTCACATCTCTCCCTGACCCCCCTCCCCTCACATCTCTCCCTGACCCCCCTCCCCTCACATCTCTCCCTGACCCCCCTCACATCTCACAATGGTGAGAGATAGGGGGGGGGGGGGAGCAGAGAGACCAGGGTGGGGGGGGGGGGAAGCAGAGAGACCAGGGGGAATCACTTCAAATAAGTGCAGTCTGCAACCAGTGCAAACAGGACACAGACAGGAGACACACAGCACACAGACACACAGCACACAGACACACAGCACACCGGCAGGAGACACACAGCACACAGACACACAACACACAGGCAGGAGACACAGACACACAGCACACAGGCAGGAGACACACAGCAAACAGACACAGGCAGGAGACACAGGCAGGAGACACAGGCAGGAGACACAGGCAGGAGACACAGGCAGGAGACACAGGCAGGAGACACACGCGGACACAGGCAGGAGACATGCAGCACACAGCCTTACCTCTCTCAACTGCACGCTTTTCCCCTGCTCTTTGGCCCCACCCCCAGGCTCCTGCCACCTCCTCCTGATTGGCTGCATTACACAGCAGCAGCCAATCAGGATGGAGCAAGCTGCCAATTCCCTTAGCAGAAGCTCTGCTGCTCTCTCCCTTCTCGCACCGGTTCTGCGAACGGAGGAAATTTTAGGTACAGGTTCGCAAGAACCGGTGCGAACCAGCTGAATCCCACTGCTGGGTTTACCCCCCTCATGCAGCCTCCTTGAGTGGCAAGTGAGGAGGTGACACTTGGTCTGTGTTGCAGCCAATCATGGTGCAGACCCTGTGCCCTCCCTATTGCATCCCAAATTATAGAGTCTGTGCCTTCCCACCCGGGCAAGGGAGAGGAGCTCAGCCCCTCCTGGGGCTGATTGAACCAAGATCTGTGCATTGCACAAGGCCTCAACATTATCTGCTGGCCAGCACCATTCCAAGGGCATGAAACCCATTCTCCACAATATGCAAACGCTGTTATACCATCTGCAGTGGCTGCATCAAATAAAGACCCCTTGTATATACTTCTGGCTAAGACGCAGTCTATCGGACAGATGTATAGGAGAAAATAACTTTCATGGTACGGACTGCCTGCAGCTCTACTGTAGCCTGCTAAGACTGTAGGCACTGTCACCACATGAAAAGAAACCAATGATCACCTAAAGGAGGGGGGGGGGGGTTTAGAAACAGTGCTACACTTACAAGGTCTATGTTTGTCTTTAAAGTCACATGTCAGTGTACTGGATGCTATAGCTCAAACTGTGATAGATGAATCCAGTGTAGTTGGTGCTGTGTACTGTATGTGCTACAGGAAAAGGAAACTCTACCAAGCCAGGTGAAAACAGAATATACAAAGAGGAAAAACTATAAAAAAAAAACATATCATGTAATTATGGGTCACAAATCCTTGTGATGGGGCAAAAGATGAGTGTAATGAATTGAGATGTGCAAAACTGTCCATAGTTCCTTCGCAAAATGTTAAGCGTTTTACCCCAAAATTTGATTACATGTGAAATGTTTAGCCAAGTCTCAAAGGGATAATAAGGTTGCCAAATAAGTAAGTATTCATCTAAATACTGTATCACTAAATATTGATAAAACATGGTGTTTGGCTTTAGGGGAAGGGCTGCTGAACAAAGAATTATATATACAGATCTAGCTAGACTTACTGTCCCTGCTGATGAATAACGCTATAAAAAGGCCCCCTTGCAGCCTCGTTTTTTTCAAAGACACCGATTCTAAGACGCATCCCGATTTCAGACATGTTAAAATGTGAAAAAAGGGGTGTCAGAATCGAAGAAATAAGATATATATATATATATATATATATATATATATATCACTCCAATGCATACACTTGGAATAAACTTGTAGATTGAACAGTGCACTGCACAGGACTTCTTGCAGATAATAACCTGATTATTTTATTCACAAATTATCTATGTTTTACTCTAAAACATAGATGTGTGTGTATGAAAGCTAGGTTTTATATTTTACTTGACCTCTTTCCTGCTATAGAGGCCAGCAACATATTGCAATGCATTACTGGCTCCTCTGTCAGTGCAGGGGTTAATGAATGGCTTTTTTCTCAGTGTTTCTTGTCTGAATGAAATGGAAAATGCGAGTGTATTATTTAAATGTTCCCCATGCATATTCTTATTTTGTAGAAATGTAAATACCGAATGAACATTTTTAATTCAGGATTTTTCTGCTAGTCTGCTTGATAGTGATTTGAATACAAAATAATTTCACTACTATGCATTAGATTCCTGCATCAAGCAAAGATAACATATTGTTTAGCACAGTATCATGAATATGGGACAGACTGTTCTTGGAAGAATGTGATCAGATGAATGGTATTTTTGAAGTGGTTAAAAAATAAATCAATATTTTTTCACTTGCAAGAGTTCCTGAGTAGTGCCCTATTCATTCTACAATTGTATTCACTGTAAATCATTCCAGCATTGGCATCCTCCCATTTATTTGCTTCTTCTTCTTTTCTTGTTACTCATGATTGGAAGTGGGAAAACGGGCAGTATTTGTGGTCATATAGAACTAGTTTGATTATGTGGAGGTTTGAGCAGAACCTGCATTTCGTGCCAACTGAGCTTGTGGATGTGGACTTTCTTAACAAATAACGCCAGTGCGGAGTCGGAATAAAATAAATTATTTTTAGGAAATCTTTTTCGGGCAAAGCATGCAGTATGAATGAGTTTAAATAGTTACATTTTTTTCACCCTCTAACAGATACCCAAAGGTTCAGAGCAAGATGCAAGAAGAGGTGGATAAGGTCATCGGCAGAGATCGGTTGCCCTGTGTGGATGATCAGCCATATTTACCTTACATTATGGCTTTCCTTCATGAATTAATGCGTTTCAGCAGCTTTGTTCCTGTCACCATCCCCCATGCCACCACAAAAGATACCAATTTAATGGGCTACGACATTCCCAAAGACACTGTGGTGTTTGTCAATCAGTGGTCAGTAAATCACGATCCAGTGAAATGGTCCAACCCAGAAGAGTTTAACCCATCTAGATTCCTGGACAATAATGGGTTCCTTAATAAAGACACCGTGAGCAGTGTGATGATCTTCTCTGTTGGCAAGCGCAGGTGCATTGGTGAAGAGTTATCCAAGATGCAGCTCTTCCTCTTCGCTTCAATCTTGGCACATCAGTGCAAATTCACTGCTAATCCATTTGAGAAACTTAATCTGAAATGTGACTACGGTCTGAGCATCAAGCCCAAGCCATTTATGGTCAGTATGACTCTTCGGGATGGTAATATGGACTTACTGGACAATACTGTGCTGAGGATGAAAACAGAGGCAAATGAGGAATAATATACTAAAAATTCTCTCTTCCAAACACTGGACATTTGAGCATTGGGGACATAAATAGTGAATTTAGATCCATAATTCTTGCCTTTAAATAATCCAAAGTATTTACCAGGTGAACTCAGAAACCAGACTTTTTTTAAACAAATGTACAGTAACTTTATGACTCCTATTTCCTGATTTATGTGAACTGCTGGCATGCACTGATATATATTTTTCCTATTTGATTCCTACTTTGAAAGCAGAAGTTGAAGACTGTGCGTACCTCTAAACAATGAACATTCTGCAGGTCAAAGCAATACCTATAATGCTGCAGTATATATTTGGTTACCATTAACAATACAATTTAAAATAGAGCATCACAAAATAAATCTGGAAGGGACACATAATGCTAGCACCTCCTACATCATTATATAAAAAAATAGAATGGACTAGCACTCACCCTGTCTATTATAATTCAGATAAGAGGTGCTATGATCCTGCATCTGTACTGCAAGATGCATATAACTATACAAAAACGAAATTGGATCCGCACTCAAAAAATTAAATCAAAGAAATTAAGGACTTCTGTTTTGATTTTGATCTCACCAAGTTTCTTTAATGTATCAAAAAAAAGCAGCCATACAGAAAATATCTCAGCACACACAGGGAAAGGATACCTTACCAGACACACACTGTTATATGTGCACACTAGAGCAACGTTTCAAGATCTCATGGCCCCTTCGTCAGTCCTTCATTTTCTTTGATTGAATTATTGAGTTCTGATCCAGTTTGATTTTTGTATACCTCCAACATGATTACCTTAAACCATACCTATTAACCAATAAATAGCTGCTTCTGCAGAACACCTTTTCCAAGTCTTAATGGCTGCTTTATGTGGGTTGGAGCCTAGAGGCCAGTAGAAAGGTTCGAAAACCTACAGTACCAAATAAATTAACCTTGCCTCTTTCAGTGGTGCATCTCAAAGCAAAATTTTGCTGGACCAAAGCAGCATTGGGGTTCAGCTTTGTGGAAATGGAGGTATATAGCTAATACGTATTACTTTAGATTGTTTTTCCTGCAATAATAATACATGCAATAATTATTGTGAATCTCTCCAAAAGTGAGGCGTAATGTGTTGAAATATATTTCTGCCAGATGTAACCTCCAAGAAGTAGGTTTTATGAGAACCCCCTTGGGTATAGTAACTAAGTTGTTGTTGTTGTTTTGTATTTTTGTTATGTTAGACACACAAATCTGCATTACCAATGGCAACATAACTTTCTAGACCTCTTGTAAGATCTGTTATTTGAAAAAGGAAAACTGCATCTGTAAAAAAGATCACAAAAATTAAACCTGTGGAAAATGTATTCATACCAGGAATTTGGCATTTTGTTTGCTGCTTGTTGGCGTAAAGCACTGATAAGCACATATTAAGATACGCCACTTATATCGTAATCTACAGTGGTGTAGTGTTTCAAAACTTTATCCTGCAGTGATTAAACACACACACAAGCATTACACCTGCCTATCAGGAAGTACATATACAGAACAAGTGGATCAAATTGAAAAGTTGTATACAATGACAAGTGTATTTTAAAAACTAATCGTTCAAAAAACCATGATAAATAATAGTAGTACACCATTCATTTGTGAGAATTCTAAAAATGTTGACACTAGTGGTCATGCCTCTTCAAAGCCTTAAGTAGGATAATTCTTGATTTAGCAAAGAATACAATACCAGTCTGAAACGGCATCAGATTGGGTTGTAGAGGAGAGAAGGACTATATGAAATAAACTGGGTTCCCAGTTGCTTAGTGTGCTTGTGCCCTACTTCCACCTCTGCTTGCCAAAAAGATCTAATAGAGGCATCTTTATGACCTACCTCATATGTTGACTGGATATGCTACTTTGTGAGCATTTATCTACACATGTTACATGTGAATATGTTTCTGGTAGAGAAATGTAGAGGCATTCATCTTTAAGGGGCAGTCCTGCTTAAGGCTAATGTGAACTAAGGACAGTGGTATGTTTAATAAGTTAAATGTTGTTGATATATAGCTTTCCAAAAATACAAAATCAGACAAGTACTTTTAAACACACTCTTTTACTTTTAACTATTTCATGGTCCATAAATAAATGCTTTAGATCAAGCATGTCAAACTGAAAGGCTCACGGGCCAAATAAACAAGGTTTAAGTTTATGTGGGCCGCAAAAACTTCAATTTTCATAGAAACGTAGGTTTATTTTGAAAAGTACAGTGTGTGTGTGTGTGTGTGTGTCACTAACTGAACAAAAAAAAAGCCAGATGTGAATGACTTCTGAACCCTTTAACCAGTGTCAGGATGCCCTCTCTTAACAATTTCTAAAGCAGCAATCCCGCCTGGGATCTTACCTGATCCGCAGTCCCTCAAGGTATTATATTGGAGGGGAGGTGTTCCCTACCTGTCTTCCGAGGTCTTCCGTGTGAAATTTGAGTCAGATCTGGAAGAAAGCAGAATAGGTTATTTCGGTGTAGGTATAGGGCAGTTATGATAAAACAGAGAGAGTGGGTGAGGGTGACAGAGAGGGAGACAGAGACAGAGAGGGAGACAGAGAGGGAGACAGAGAGAGAGAGGGGGGAGAGAGAGGGGAGGGGGGAGAGAGAGGGGAGGGGGGAGAGAGAAAGGGGGAGAGAGTGGTTGACTGACGGGCACGTGGGTGGGTGACTGACTCACCGGGCCCAGGACGCCAACCCCCGGCAGACCCCCCTGTTGGCGGCCCTGTCCCTCATTCTCTCTCTACTTCCCCCCCATTTTCTCTCACCCTCCCCATTCTCTCTCCCCCCCACCCCCATTCTCTCAATCCCCTCTTCTCTCTCTCCCCACCCATCTCCCTCTCCCCCCCTCCATTCTCTCTCCCCACCCATTCACTCTCTGACCTGCACAGACGCACACAGCCACTGATCTATAGACACTCACAGACAGACCACGCACAGACACTGACCACGCACAGACACACACACAGACACTGCTGGCCTGCACACACACACACACACAGCCACTGATATACACACGCAGCCACTGATACACACACACCCACCCACTGATACACAGCCACTGATACACACACACACAGCTACTGATACACACACACATAGCCACTGATACACACACACACAGCCACTGATACACACACACAGCCATTGATACACAAACACACTCTCCCCCCACACACACTCTCCCCCCCAAACACACACTCTCCCTCCCCCCACACACACACACACACTCTCCCCCCCCCACACACACTCTCCCCCCACACACACTCTCCCCCCCCCCACACACACACTCTCCCCCCCCACACACACACACACTCTCCCCCCACATACACACTCCCCCCCACACAAAGACACTCTCCCCCCCCCCCACACACACACACTCTCCCCCCCCCCCACAAACACACACAAAGTGGAGTACAAAGGCAGCGACGGATGTGAGTGACTGGAGGGGGGGGGGGGTCGGGGAGAGGGGAAAGGCCTGCGATCTGAACAGGCAGCTCCCCACCTCCCCCTGCACCCACCGCCCACCAGCGATCGTGCACCACCACTCCCCGCCCCCATGCCCATCTCCCGCACAAGGGGACCGGGGCAAAGGGAGCAACAGGAGGGGCAAAGGGAGTGCCAGGGGGGGGGGCAAAGGGGGGAGCGCAAAGGGGCCAACCCCCCCTGGGTCCCTGTGGCTGCCCGCCCGGCAGCAGACAGAGGAGCCAGGAGCGGGAAGACAGACACACACTCACCGTGTGCTCTGCACAAAGCGAAAGCCCCGCCCCTGGCTTCCTCTGACCTGCCTGCGACCAATCCCCTGCGGCCCGGCCGGCATTCTAAGCCCCGCCTCCTTCATTTAATCCCATGCGGCCCTTCATCCAATCCTCCCGGCAGCATTCACTCATTCTACTGTACAGTACATAAAGAATACTTACCAGCTGCCGCATCCTCCTCACCGCCGCCGTAACCGGGACATATTGGCTGGGCCGCAAAGATATTCGTTGTGGGCCGCATGCGGCCCGCGAGCCGCGAGTTTGACATGCTTCCTTTAGATAGTTTTTTTTTAATTTAATTACATAACGTGTTTGTCGGTGCTTTTAACCAAGATGGGCTCAACTCCAGCCCCCCAACAGGTCAGGTTTTCAGGATGTCCCAGCTTCAGCACAGGTTGCTCAATTAGTCCAAGCTTTAACACAGGTGGCATAATCAGAGGCTCAATCTTTGACTGAACCTCTGATTGAGCCACCTGTGTTAAAGCTGGGATATCCTGAAAACCTGACCTGTTGGGGGGACTTGAGCACAGCTGCTTTAAGCCCTGTTCTTTGTTTGCATCGTAATTATGATGCCATCAATGTCAAACAAATGAACACAACAAGCCAATATGCTCTGGTGTACCTGGGGAACAGCAATACATATTTTATTCACAAAATACAAATGACTAAACATTTTACCAAGAAAGACAGTTACACTATGTAGGTTTTTTTTAATTTGTGCCTGCTACATTGGACTATTCTTTCTACATTTCACTGTAGGTACTTTCTCATGTCTTCACTTCAGTACTTTTCCCTAACACCTTTTATTGCGAGTGGGGCCAGCTATGCCATCATATGGTGTTCCAAGTGCAAATACTTCACTTTTGCAGCAAAATGGTTATTTGGAATATTTATTTGAAAGCTCTTTTTATGATGGGACAGGGGATGCATTTTTAGAGCTGTGAAAAAAGAAAAGAACGAGAATAGTAGTCGTTTACTAGAATAGATTTTACTGTAAGGGAAGCTGCCAGAACAATTTGACTGCCCCACTCCTTCCTTACTGCAAGTTGAAATAAAGGGGGGGCTACATCTAATGAGAGGAAGAATGTTGGGGCGATCTGAAACCCAGAGAGATTGTGACGATGGTTTTAGAAGAATGGAAAGGGATGGACATATTTCAGCTTCATCTAGGAAAGAGCTTCTCATACAAAGAGTCAAGAGATTATCTTTTACGTTACATGCTTGTGATCTGTCATTGTTGGATGTGGCTTGCATAATTGTGATTGGCAATAAGGCTGTCTCCGGTAAAGTCTACACTTTCATGGTATAATTCACATGAGGTCTGTGGGTAAAAGCTGCTTTCCTAATATTTTAGGATCTGAAATGTCACATATAATTAAAGCAGCACTCTGTGCTACTCGAAATTGTTTTTAAAAACAAAACAAAAAATGTTTTACTTACCTGAACCGGGCAGACGCACGAAACTGATCTGTGGTCCCCTCAATTCCTGTACATCAAGATATTTTTTGTTCAGAGCGTAACAATACTTGCCTGCTGGAAACAAAATGGCTATGGGTCTTCAGCCTGGCCTGTGGCAGCAAATAGAAAACTGGAGAGGACATCACAGATTTCTATTGGTGACCATGGCAGCCTTGTTCTCAAATAACCCGAAAAGGCCCAGATATACTAAACTCTGTTAGGCTATTTAAAGTGACATTAACCTAAATTCATGTTATGTTAATTGTAACGATTATCCACTAAAGTTAATAACGGAACAGTAACCCAGTTTTACTCGTTTAAATAGCATACAGTTTGTACGGACGTTAGTGATAATAAGATGTAAAAGACCACTAAAAATCCACTAAGGTCCGTTAAGGTTAACGCAGGGAATTAGCATTGAGATATGTGGAGCGATGCTTGTGAACAAACCGGAGATTTCCTAGGTACTTTTCCACGTATTGTGTAGATATTGTATACCATTGTTTTTGCATATAACATTACCTTTGTGGTTCCTGTTTTAGGAAACGTCACTTTTTATAAGCCCTAATTTAAAGGGGCTTGGTGCATCTGACCCAGAGAATTAAACATCTTGTAGCTTGGGAATAGGAGGTGTCCTTGTTCAGGGCACCCATAGATCAGCTCTAAGGTACCCCCGGTACAGTAAAAGTAGAATTAATAAAAAAAATCATTTTGGGGGGATTGCTGCTTTTAAATGAAGGCGAAAGTTGTACAGCCAGACATTAAATCCCCTTTGTAGATTAATAATAGGCTGTGGTTTTATAAACTCCTTTTCTTAACGCTGAGTTTAGAACAGATGTTATTGGTATTGTTGACAAAACTCAGGTTCCTGAACTTAGCCCAGGTCTGTGAAAATTGTTAATTTTTAATATTTAGATCTACATTAGATCAGAGTTTTGTATAAGATGTATACCTTTTATGTATTTTATATGTCGTGTTAGAATATCGCAATGCTCTTGGTAAAATATCTTGGTGTTTCGCATAAAATAAGAACATGGTACAACCCATGCCAAAGTTGTCTTCCATACCATAGGACTTGTGTTACAGCTATAAATTGCTGATCATCCATTCATGTTTTTCTCTGTCACTGTTCTAGTTTCATTAGGCATATTTAGAAATTCTTAAGGTACAAGCAAATTATATCTCTATAACTCCATTTATATTCTGCTATTGACAATATAGAATGTATACAGGCAATAAAGCAATCAAACATCTGTACTACTGCTACATCAAATAAATTGTATTTACAAATTTCATTAAACAATATACCTGCAATTCGTAGTGGTTGCTTGTTTTTACTTGTTGTCGTGCATGCATGATCCTGTATCCCAGGATATATATGATTTCAGAATCAATGAGAGAAATTGAAGCAGCACCCAGCCATAGGAGCCAGGGTAAAGGTGAGTATAGAAAACTCTTTATTCTTTAAACATGAATAAAAAGGAGACAAAAACCTTCCTATGCGTTTCGCACTGGATGGTGCTTTATCAAGGAGTATGGTAAGTAATATGGTTTCAAATATTGACCTTAAATACACTCGGTGATCCTGGTGTCACGCATGCCCGCCCGCCCGCCATGAGGTCACGAGCACAATGAGAACCCCAGCCCCTGTATACACCTGGGTTGTCTTGGCAACCCGAAAAAACAAGTTGATGAAGTATAAAGAGATTATCAGACCATTCATGTACTTTACGATAAGAGTAAAGATATCATGAAATATACTAAATTAAAATAAAATATATTGTATGTAGATTATACCATACAGCAGGCCAGCACAACATACGGCCTGCGGGCCGCATGCGGCCCGCCTGGCCTCTCTGTGCGGCCCGCGATGACTCTGGTACCAGTCGGGCGCCAGTTAATTAATTAAATAATAATAAAATAAAGTTTCAAAAATAGCGGTGATTCCCCTCCCGGCACGCATGCGCAGGGCCCGCTCCCCCCCCTCTGCTCCCTCCCTCCCACCAGAGGATTGGATGACTGTGGTGGAGCGTGCTGTGCGCACGCACGAGCGCTCTCAAGTGCCCCCAACTCGCAAGTCAAGTCACTACTGCAGCCAGGTACATGTCACTGCCTCACCTGGTGCTGCCCTGTCCTCCATTGCGGTGCCACGCTACTCACTGAGTCTCAGTGTGTGTGTGTGTGTGTGTGTGTGTGTGTCCTAGGAATTATACATTCTTTTGATTTGAGGTGCAAGGGGGGGTGATTTGAGGTGCAAGGGGGGGTCATTGGAGGTGCAGGGGGGTGATTGGAGGTGCAGGAGGGGGTGATTGGAGGTGCAGGGGAGGGTGATTGGAGGTGCAGGGGAGGGTGATTGGAGGTGCAGGGGAGGGTGATTTGAGGTGCAGGGGAGGGTGATTGGAGGTGCAGGGGGGGGTGATTGGAGGTGCAGGGGGAGGGTGATTTGAGGTGCAAGGAGGGAGAATGATGTGAGGTGCAGGGGGGAGAGTGATGTGAGGTGCAGGGGGGGAGAGTGATGTGAGGTGCAGGGGGGGGAGAGTGATGTGAGGTGCAGGGGGGGAGAGTGATGTGCGGTGCAGGTGGGGGAGAGTGATGTGATGTGCAGGGGGGGAAAGGATGTGAGGTGCAGGGGGGGTGGGATGTGTGTGGTGTGCAGGGGGTTATTATGTGTTTGATGAGGAGGGGAGTATTATGTGTGTGGGTGAGGGGAGAGATGGGGGTATGAGAGCTGATGGGGAGTATCGCAAAGGTTGATAGTGATGGGTTCTGGGGGAGATATATGAGGATGATGATGATGAGAGGTGCTGGAGGAGAGATGATGATGATGATGATGATGATGATGATTTTATCCTTGCGGCCCAAATTTTTTTCCTTGGAGCAGTTCGGCCCTTCTCGCTTTTCGAGTTGTGCAGCCTGCCATACAGTATAAACCAATAACATACAAAAACAAAAAAAGGACAAAACATTATTTAGAACCAAGTACCCCCTTCTCATATAACACAGGACATCATTGAATTACATTTTTATCAACATTCTATACAAAATACAGTTCATATAAAAAATGTAAATATAGTAAAACTATACATAACTTCAAGTTGTGTAAATATATATCATACTGTTAATAGATGAATAAAGACATTGACGATGTAATTAATTAAAGTGTATATTAATATTTTGATCCCTACATTGTCACTATTTCATTTAGGGGTATGGTATCAAGAAATCCTATATAGGTGCATATATAGGCGCATATATAGAAACCAATGATGAACACTGTGTTCATCTCTAATTGTCTACACATTCCTGGAGTAAATAATATACCAAGTACTAAATCCTCATATTTTATATAAAGTTCAAAATAGATAATGAAACATGAGGTCCTTTTAATACTATTCTTTATCAAGTATCACATAATGTCTCTAATCCTCAGGGTCTAGGAAATGCCCCCAACAAATTGGATTTATTTCTGATTGTCATTTCCTCATTGTAAAAAATTACCCAGGTTCCAATCAATGTTAAGACCCAAAGGGAAGCGTGATTTTAGGATAACAATCGAGAATGCTTCTCTACAGTCTAAAACAGGCCCTTCAATCACAGAATAGCTTGGGGGCTGATTCTTAAGTCCAAAAAAAAGAACGACTGCAAGACACGGGCAACACCAGATTTTTTTTTTTTTATAAACCGTCACTATGACTTACGCGTACATTTTTTTCTTGTGTTCTCCTTATTAAGAATATGTAAATGTCGTTGTTACTATATCTCTCTCCCCTCCATACTGCTACCTACCTCTTTCTCTTCCCCATCCCTTCTGTCCCCCTCCCTTCCCCCCAAACCTTATCTCCCCCCCAAACTTTCTCTCTACCCCCCAACCCTTCTTCTCTCCCATCCAAACTCTTCTCTCTCATTCCCCAAACCTATCTCTCTCTCCTCAACCCATATCTCTTCCCAACCCTAATCTCTCCCCCCAACCCTTCTCTCTCCCCACAACCTTTCTCTGTCTCTCCCTCTGAACCCTTCTCTCTCTCCCCCCAACCCTTCTCTCTCTCCTCCCAAACCTCCCCCCAACCCTTCTCCCCCAACCCTTCTCTCTCTCCCCCCAACCTTCTCTCTGCCCAAACCCTTCTCTCTCCTCCCCAACACTACTCTCTCCCCCCAACCCTTCTCTCTCCCTCCTCCAATCCATCTCTCCCCCTATCCTTCTCTGTCTTCCCCAACCCTTCTCTCTTCTTCCCCAATACATTTCTCTCCCCCATCCTTCTCTTTCCTCCACCCTTCTCTCTCTTTCCCCAACCCTTCTCTCTCTCCCCCAATCCCTAATCTATATCCCCCAATCACATATCTCTTCCCAATCTTTCGCTCTCCAACCCATCCTTCTCTCTCCCCCATCTTTCTCTCTCTCCCCCCATTATTCTTTCTCTCCCCCCCATCTTTTCTATCTCCTATCCTTCTCTTTCTCCCCCATCCTTCTCTCACGCCTCATGCTTCTCCATCCCCCATCCTTCTCTCTCTCGCAATCCCTTCTCGCTCTCCAAATCCCTTCTTGCTCTTCCTCTCTCAAAATCCCTTCTCTGTCTTTCACCCAATCCCTTCTCTCTCTTGCTCCCCCCAACCTTTCCCTCTCTCCCCAACCCTTTCTCTCCCCCAACCCTTCCTCTCTCCCTCCCCAACCCTTCTATCACTCCAACCCTTATCTCTCCATCCACCCAATCAATCTCTCTCCCCCATCCTTCTCTCTCATTCCTCCCAATCCATCTCTCCCCCCCATCCTTTACTCTCTCCCCTATCCTTTTTCTCTCCCTCCCCAATCCATCTCTCTCCACACCATACTCTCTCCCTCTCCCTCCCCCTCCCATTCTTCTCTCCCCCCATCCTTTTCTCTTTCCCCCCATCCTTCTCTCTGTCCCCCCATCCTTCTCTCTCTCCCCTCATGCTTCTCCCTCCCCGTCCTTCTCTCTCTCTCTCGCTCTCTCTCTCTCCCAAATCACTCTCTCTTCTTGAATCCCTTCTCTCCCTCTCTAAAAATCACTTCTCTTTCTCTCATTCCCTTCTCTCTCCCCCCATTCTTTTCTCTCTCCCCCTCATTCTCCTCTCTCTACCTGTGACGGTTCAGGGGATTCCTTCCTCTTCTTGTATCCCTGATGTCACCCTCTCTGTCCCTTCCCCTGCTAGTCTCCCTTCTTTTAACCACTACTGTCCCTCCCCGGCAGCCTCTGACGCCATTTCTTTACCACGGCGAGCAACCCGCAAGACTCGCACACCCGTTCACCACTCTCAGGCCCCCTCGGTATCCGCTCCCATTCCCTTACCTCCGGTGGCTGTTCCCTCCGTTCCTCCATTCCCCTCCGCAGGTGTTCCCGCGGTGCCCCGCGTGCCTCGTGACGCAGCCTGTGCGCACGCACTCTCAGATTACAGAGGGTGCGCGGACACGCTCCTCTTCTAGGGGTTTTCAGTCTTCTGACTCCTCCCATGCTCTCCAGGCGATCTCTCGGACTGGTTCCCCTGTCTCCTCCTCTTCTCCTCCTCACCTATCCCTGCTATCTCCCACTTCACCCTCTGCTCCTCTTCTCTCTCATATTGGTGTTCCCTCCTTTATAACCCCTGTCTGTCCTTTCTATCATTGCTCTGCATAGCTCCTGTTATCCCTGTTTGTGCAGTCCTATACTTTGCTCTCTCTGTGTTCCAACCTGTTCCTGCTCCTGCTTATCTCTAGATTTCCCTGGTTTGACCCCTGCTCGTCCTGGACTACTCTGCTCTCTGTTGCCCTTGAACCCTGCTTACGAACTCTACCTTGCTGATCTCTGTAACTCCTGGACTTGGCTTACGAACTTGACTACTCTGATTTCTGGATCCCTGGACTCTGGCGCATGGACACCACTATTCTTACGCTATACCACCAAGGCGTTGCAAGTATTACTAACTATCTTCCAACAGGCCCAGCAACACAATACCACACTCCGGGCTCGCCCTCACTGCTGTGGGTGTGTGGTAATACCATTGCCACCTCAGTATTGGGGTCTTGCCAGGTCTGCGGGCATACTGGCGTGACATTATGCAGAGCCCAACAAATGCAGACCCCCCTGAGGTGGGTACAGGTCTTTCACTTGAGGCCTTACAATTTGTGAGCAATCAGCTGTCCACATTCTCCCAGCAATTGGCTAAACTATCCCTTCAGGAGACTTCCATGGCTCCAGCACCCCCGGTTGCCACAACCTATGCCAGCACTGGACCCCGTATTCAATCACATAATCGCTATGATGGGGACCCCCTCGCCTGCTGCGGTTTCCTAAACCAATGCGAGGTGCAATTTGAGATGTCTCCTTCCTGTTTCCCACTGGTCGTTCTAAGGTGGCTTACATCTACGCATTGCTTACCGGAGATGCCCTCGCTTGGGCCTCCCGCCTCTGGGAACATAAAAGCGAACTAACACAAGATTATCCTCTGTTCAGGTGCGAATTTCAGCAAGTATTTGATACTCCTGCACGGCGCGAGACAGCCGCATTCTCTCTCTTCCATATTTCACAGGCCCAAAGATTTGCTGCCAAGTACGCAATCGAGATCCGTACCCTTGCCGCGGAGACCCAATGGAATGATGAGGCACTCGCCGCCGCATACTGGTACGGACTCTCAGACACCTTGAAGGATGATCTTGCTACTCATGCCTGGCCTTCTTTCCTGGAGGAGTTGATTACCCTGAGCGTACGCATGGATCAGCGTACCCAGGACCGACGGCACGAGAGACACTGTTCTCGCTCTCTTCCTTCCTCTGTTGTCTCTCACAGGTCATCCACAACACCTCTCCTGGCACTAGAGGCTCCGGAGCCGATGCAAATTGGTAGCCAGCAACTTCGGGCCGCGGAGAGAATGCGATGCCATCTGAATAAACTCTGCTTCTGCTGTGCTTCTTCGGAACATCGTCTCCAGAATTGTCCCCTGAAGCCGGGAAACGGGAACACCCAGTAATGGTAGAGGGGCTTCTACTGGGTACTGTCTCTCCTTGCCCCTCTCTCCCCGAAAATCTCCCAAAGAAGTTTTTACTTCCTGCCACTCTGGAGGGTCCTGACCTTTTCCTGCAGGTAAAAGCTTTAATTGATTCTGGATCTGGTGGTAACTTCCTGGACCAAACCTTCGCCTCTGAGAATAAAATCCCTATGGTCAGGAGAAAAGCTCCTATTTGTCTCGAGGCCATCGACGGCCGACCACTCCAGCCAGCATTTATCATTTGGGAGTGTATCCCTCTCACACTGACCTTGGCCGACGGTCATAAAGAGGTAATAATTTTCGATATTTTTCAATCTCCTACTGTTCAACTTATTTTAGGATAGCCTTGGCTTCAACTCCACAATCTGTGCATTGATTGGACCGGTACCATGCCCATCCAGTGGCCTTCCTCCACGGATTCTGCTCCTGCGGCTTCTCCTGTTGCGGTACTTGCCGGTCTGGATTCCGTTTTTTCCAATCTATCGATTCTACCAACCATATATCATGAGTACTTGGATGTGTTCAACAAGGTACAAGCTGAGGTTTTACCTCCCCATCGTCCGTACGATTGTCCTATCGATATGATTCTTGGGACCATCCTTCCAAAGTCGAAATCGTATCCTTTGTCCGTTCCGGAAACTGAGGCCATGACGTCCTACATTCAAGAAAATTTGGAAAAAGGATTCATCCGCATCTCTACCTCCCCTGCCGGGGCAGGCTTCTTCTTCGTGAAGAAGAAGGATGGATCACTTAGGCCTAGCATTGACTTTCGTGGACTCAATAAGATCACGGTAAAAAATCGGTATCCCCTTCCTTTAATCTCTGAACTGTTTCGACTGTCTCCAGGGGGCCTCTATCTTCTTCAAGCTCGACTTAAGAGGGGCCTATAATCTCATTTGCATAAGGGAGGGGGACGAGTGGAAAACAGCATTTAATACACGATTAGGACATTATGAGTATCTAGTTATGCCCTTTGGTTTATGCAATGCTCCTGCTGTCTTTCAAGAGTTCATGAACAACATCTTCCGAGATGTGTAGGAAACATTTGTCATAGTATATCTGGATGACATTCTCATTTTTTCTAAAGACCTGCAGGAACACATTCTATATACCAAACTGGTGCTATCAAGGCTCCGTTCTAACCGCCTATACGCCAAGATGGAGAAATGGTTGTTCCACCAGACCTCTACTGCCTTCCTAGGCTACATTATCTCCAGCCAAGGTTTCTCTATGGATCCAGAAAAACTAAAAGCTGTTCTCGACTGGCCGCTGCCTAATTCACTCAAGGCTGTGCAGCGTTTTCTCGGCTTTGCCAACTATTACAGGAAATTCATTAAAAAAAATTCTTCTATAGCTCTTCCCATCCCCGCTTTGACCAAGAAGGGCGCCGATACCACCTCCTGGTCTCCGGAGGCTATTCTTGCTTTTGAGGTGCTTAAGAAAGCTTTTGTGTCCGCACCCATCCTACATCATCCGGATACCTCTCTCCCCTTCACTTTGGAAGTCGACGCTTCAGACGTGGGAGCTGGTGCAGTTCTCTCCCAGAGGTCTTCTCCCCAAGAGAAACTCCATCCCTGTGGTTTTTTTTCGCAGAAATTTTCATCTGCCGAAAGGAATTATGATGTTAGTAATCGTGAACTTTTGGCCATTAAACTGGCTCTCCAAGAATGGAGGCATCTTTTAGAAGGTACCAAGGAACCTGTTGCTATCCTCATGACCACAAAAATTTGCTGTATATCGAGGGAGCCCGACGCCTGGGATCCCACGAAGCTCGGTGGTCTCTCTTCTTCTCCCGCTTTAACTATACCATTTCATACATTCCTGGTACCAAAAATGTCAAAGCAGACGCTCTCTCTCGCCAGTTCGCCACAGAAACCGAAGCTAATGAAATTATGGAACCTATCCTTCCTGCCAAATGTATAATCTACGCTAACAATTTTGATGTGTTGGACAAAATCAACAAAGCTCAGGCTCACATTCCCAGCAGGTTCAGGGTACCAGAAGGGCGCTTATACGCAGCTCCACGCTTTCGCCACAAGATTCTACTTTGGGGTCATTCCTCTAGATCTTCCGGTCATCCAGGCTTCAAAAGGACAGCGGATCTCATTAAACGGACATTTTGGTGGCCGAAGATGAACAAAGACATTCTCGACTTTACTAATGCCTGTCCTGTAAGTGCCCAGAGTAAGACGCTCCACCACAAACCTTCTGGCCTCCTCTTGCCTCTTCCCATTCCGGAACAACTCTGGGAAAACATCTCGATGGATTTCATTGTCGAACTGCCCAATTCCAAAGGAATGAACACCATTCTGGTCGTAGTAGACAGATTCTCTAAACATTCACACTTTATTCCCCTCAAGGGCCTTCCTTATTCTGCTACTCTGGCCGATGTTTTTTCCAAGGAAATTTTCAGATTACATGGCGTTCCCATTTCTATTGTCTCTGGCAGAGGATCTCAATTCATGTCTACTGTCGCGGACCCTTTTATTCTAAAACATCACCGCATTTTTCCTGGATTGTTTTTCGAATGCTACGCACTTCACTGGGTGCATGCCGCATTCATGTTGCGTTCTCAGCCGTGGTTCATGCGCGGTTCATGTGTGGTTGATGCGTTTATTGAGAATGGTTCGGATTTAATAGGTTGCAATTCTTCGCGTGTCCGCCAGATGGCAGATATTCATGAATTGTAATGCGCATGCGCTTCAGTAATGTGTCGACTTGCAGGTGTTTCGTTTAAAAAAGATACCACAGTGGGCTATTGTAAATTGGCCTTGGGACTGAAGGAAGAGGTTACAATAATGTATCAATTTAGGCTTTTCATATTAAAGAAAGACATGCACCAGTTTCTGGTTATTGTCCAGAGAGTCCCGCAATGAGTGCACAAATGCAGCCCGTGTTCCAAAAACCCGACAGAACGTACGCTATTTAATATGGGCCGCGATTAATGCAACAGATGATAAGATGGCAACAGTTGTTCAAATTTATCAGTATTTTATCGAAAACTATGACTTTTACAAATTTTCGCCAGCTCCTCATGTGTGGAAGCGTGCAATAAGGAAAAAGTTATGTAGTGATCCATGTTTTTTTCGTATTGATCCCGAATTTATTGGAGGGTATTGGTGTGTATCACCGGGTTTTTCCTGTATCTATGATCTTTCAGATGGCAAAAGGCGAAAGGTCGTGTTAAAACCAAGTAAGAAACGTCAGTCGCTGGCAAGCAATGCGCCAGCACCAGCACCAGCTTCCAATAACGGTCCTACCGTCAGTGACAACCCTTGCTGTCTGTCCACGGACGGAAACCTGCAGCATGAGCCGGATTTCGCGTGCAGTTTCGAGGAAGCTTGCATGTACCTAAGCGATTTCCAGCCTCATCAGCTGACTACAGGTGTAGTAGTCCCGCTGCCAACTGTCAACGTGTATGATCAAGAATACTGGACTGGCAGTGGCCCAGCGCCGGCGCCAGCTGAATGGGAAATTCTATGGTGAGTAATGTTGCCGTATTTTTTTCTGTTTTTTTTTTATTTAGCAAATATCAATATCGGTGCGATTCAAAAGTCAAGCGATTCTTCTGTAAGCAATATCATTGACTGAGCGGCTTCTACAGTACTGCAGATACAGAATAATTGGTGGAACGCTAGGCGCATGCGCATTGGAACCTTCTTGAAACGCATATGCGTGCCATCACATCGACGGTAGGCGCATGCGCATGTGAACAGGAGATGCCCCCCGATAAAATTATTGGTGGGACTGACTGGGAATTTCTTTAGGGAACTGACCATTACAGTAAAACTTTTCTTTTTGTTTTTCCTCAGAAAAGAAAACAGCAAATGGAGGGATTTCGATGGATAATATCTCTTTGTGTAACAATGCCTGCACATTGCTGAATTGGATTTAAAAAACCACGTATCGGAGTCTACAGTTTAGTGGCCATTGTTTATTGATTAGGATAGAATACCTGAAACAGTATGCTGATGTTTTCCGACCGTACAGTATTCAATACTTTTTTTATATATACTGTATAATAAACCCGAAAAAATAAAAAGTATGCATTTATTCTATTGTATTACAGTACATACAGTATGTATCTTCTATACCAGTACATACTGTGCAGTACACAGTGGGCCTCATGCAGAGAGCAGCGCTAGATTTAATTGGAGAGTTCAAAATTTTTTAGCTTTATTGGAGAGTTTTTTTCTCCATATGCAGAAAGGGCATAAAACTGCCTTTCTGCATATGGAGAGTTTCAACCAGCGCTATGAGCGCTGTTGAAACTGTTGGGGAAAAAATCGCGTTTTTTTTTTTTCTTCTCCCTCTGGCCAGCCTCCTGCCAACTTTTTTTGGCGGAGGTAAATTGAGAATTTCTCTCCATGTTATTGGCGCGATCAGCCACTAGATGGCGATCGCGCCTTTCTGAATAGGGATATTTTTAGAACTGGAGAGATTTACCTTCTCGCCGGTCGTGCAGCGAGTTTGAAAGAAAAAAAAAAAAATGGCGCTTTTTTAAAAACTTGCCAGTACCTGCCTTTCTAAAGGCAGATTTTGCCAAAAAAATGGCGCTTTCCACGATAACGCTGCTCTCTGCATGAGGCCCTATGTGTCCTGTATTTTTTTTAATACTCTTGTGATGTGCAGTACTGAGCATGCCTACAGTATACAGTACAGTATGCCTGGACAGTAGTGTACATTCTAGAAACACTGTATTTTGTTACAGTTTCAAAGGAGACAATAGAACAATTTAAAACAAATCAACATTTTCTTTTATTGGTGGAGTAAGTACAAAAACATTTATTTACAAATACTGTACAATGTAAAAACATTTTAATTGCACAGCAATTCAAAACATCAACAGGTTTACTGCTAGTTAAAACATTTATGTACAGAAAGTAAAAACATTTACAGTCAGTCAGTATGGTTTACAGTCACATGTTGTTATTAAATTTTTTATTTATTCATAAAATATACAAAACGCAACATCTCCTTTATTAAAGTTCAGCAAGTCAAAACATTTACAGTAGGATGGTGTGCAGAGCGGTCAGTCAGGCCTGCACAACTCCAGTCCTCGAGGGCCGCAAACAGGCCCGGTTTTCAAAGGTTACCCTGAAAACCGGGCCTGTTTGTTGCCCTCGGGGACTGGAAATGTGCAGGTCTTGTGTACAGTAAACACAAACATTTATTTATTAATACAAGTTAAAACACACAACATCTCCTATTTAAGTACAGCAGGTCAAAACATGTACAGTACAGCACAACAGTATGGTCGTACCTGTTTTATAAAAAATTCTTTATTCATACAGTAAAATATACAAAACGCAAAATCTCCTTTATTAAAGTACAGCAAGTCAAAACATTTACAGTAGGATGGTGTGCAGAGCGGTCAGTCAGGCCTGCACAACTCCAGTCCTCGAGGGCCGCAAACAGGCCCGGTTTTCAGGGTAACCTTTGAAAACCGGGCCTGTTTGTTCACCTCGGGGACTGGAATTGTGCAGGTCTTGTGTGCACAGTAAGTTAAAACATTTCTGTATAAATACAAGTTAAAACACACAACAACATCTCCTCTATTTAAGTACAGCAGGTTAAAAGATGTACAGTACAGTACAGCACAACAGTATGGTCTTACATGTTATTAAAAAAAATTCTTTATTCATAAAATATACAAAACGCAACATCTCCTTTATTAAAGAACGGCAAGTCAAAACATTTACAGTGGGATGGTGTGCAGAACAGTCAGTGAGGCCTGCACAACTCCAGTCCTCGAGGGCCGCAAACAGGCCCAGTTTTCAGGACAACCTTGAAAACCGTGCCTGTTTCCGGCCCTCGGGGACTGGAACAAAACATTTACCAAAAATTTACAACAGTTGAACACTCACGCAAATGCGTACCCCACCAGATTGTCCTTCCATGGCCGATGCCTTGCATGGCGCAAAATGCCATTAATGCAGTCTCGAACGCCTTTCATTACAGGATCTGTAATTGAAAAAAAGCGCCGCAATTCATCCGGAATGGTCTTTCTTAAATTGTCAGGAAGCGCCTTTTTTTCGCGATTTCCTTCGTAGTTCACTTTGAAGGCCCACTCAAGTAGGACACATGGTGCTTAAAAATTAACAAGGCATACTTGTGGGGTACACCAGCACTCAACAGCCTATACTTCTCCCTGAGTGCCTGTGGCATATCGCGCAGGACGATGTCAGGCACCGTATCGATGCAAGCGAATGAAGGTTGGGTTCTGGAAAATAAAAAAATGAGAAAATGTTTTTTTTTGGTCACTTACTCAAGCAAGCAGTGGTGGGTGATGTACATTCTGTATGCAAATTTACAATTACTGCGCTCTCACACGCAGACTGTCTACTGATGTAGGTTGAACTGCTAAGGTATTAGACTTCCAAGACAACAGCTCGTGAACGCCCCACCTGAGTTTTTAGACGGTATTGCAGTATTGCAGACAGCGAGAATAAAATGCAAATAAAATGCTAATATAACGCAATTCACTCCGGACCAAAAAAAACCCACATCTGACTGAGATTATCAGAGCGCCGTGGATACAGCCGATTTAGGTTAAAGGCGGCCGCCACTGTAAGTTCTGGCGGGCGTTTTCCCAGAAACTCGGAATTTCCTTCCTTTTCTCCTCTGGATACCATCCTCAGACTAATGGTCAGACCGAAAGGATGAATCAAACCCTAGAGCAATATCTAAGATGTTTCGTATCTGACTCACAGGAAAACTGGGTGGATGTATTGCCATGGGCCGAATTTGCAATCAACTCTCTCAAAAATGAGTCTACCCAGGAGTCTCCCTTTTTCATTAATTTCGGCTTCCACCCCATTAGTCTTCCTCTCTCGTCTCCCCCTTCTGGCGTTCCTGCAGCCGATTCTCATGTTACGACCCTACAGAACTCTTGAAAAAGGATCCTCAAATCCCTACAATCTGCTGTTGCCAAACAAAAGACCAAGGCGGATCGTCATCGCCAATCTGGGCCTCCTTTCAAGCCTGGTGACAGAGTGTGGTTGTCCTCGAGGAATATCAGGCTCAAAACTCCATCGCCTAAACTATCACCAAGATTTCTGGGCCCATTCAAAAGCATAGAAAAAATCAACCCAGTCGCTTATCGTCTTGACCTACCCCCCACCATGAGGATTCCTTCTGTGTTTCATGTCTCCCTGCTTAAACCCTTTGTACACAGCTCGCACTTTCCAGATCCTTCTTGTAAACCCAACCCAGTGTCCACCCTAGGACAACAAGAGTACGAGGTCCAATCCCTCATTGATTCACGCTGGTCTAAAAACAAGCTCCAGTTCCTTGTCCACCGGAGGAGCGTTCGTGGGTACCAGCACGTCATATCCATGCCCCGAAACTACTCCAAAAATTTCATCAAAAATTTCCTCAAAAAACGTGGCTGGATCGCTCGGAGATCAATCCTCAAGGGGGGGATACCATGACGGTTCAGGGGATTACTTCCCCTTCTTGTATCCCTGATGTCACCCTCGCTGTCCCTTCCCCTGCCAGTCTCCCTTCTTTTAACCACTCCTGTCCCTCCCCGGCAGCCTCTGATGCCATTCCTTTACCACGGCGCGCGCCCCGCAAGACTCGCACACCTGCGCGGTCCCCAAGCCCCTGCGGCGATGTTCCCCACTCTCAGGCCCCCTCGGTATCCGCTCCCATTCCCTTACCTCCGGTTGCTGTTCCCTCCATTCCTCCATTCCCCTCCGTAGGTGCTCCCGCGGCGTGGCGCGCCGCGCACCTCGTGACGCAGCCTGTGCACACGCACTCTCAGATTACAAAGGGCGCGCGCACACGCTCCTCTTCTAGGGGTTTTCAGTCTCCTGACACCTCCTCCCATGCCCTGCAGGCGATCTCTCTGACTGGTTCCCCTGTCTCCTCCTCTTCTCCTCCTCACCTATCCCTGCTGTCTCCCACTTCACCCTCTGCTCCTCCTCTCTCTCCTATTGGTGTTCCCTCCTTTATAACCCCTGTCTGTCCTTTCTATCATTGCTCTGCATAGCTACTGTTATCCCTGTGTGTGCAGTCCTATGCTTTGCTCTCTCTGTGTTCCAGCCTGTTCATGCTCCTGCTTATCTGTGGATTTCCCTGGTTTGACCCCTGCTCATCCTGGACTACTCTGCTCTCTGTTGCCCTTGAACCCTGCTTACGCACTCTACCTTGCTGATCTCTGTAACTCCTGGACTTGGCTTACGAACTTGACTACTCTGATTTCTGGATCCCTGGACTCTGGTGCACGGACACCACTATTCTTACGCTATAACACCAAGGCATTGCAAGTATTACTAGCTATCTTCCAACAGGCCCAGCAACGCCATACCACACTCCGGGCTCGCCCTCACTGCTGTGGGTGTGTGGTAATACAGTTCCCACCTCAGTATTGGGGTCTTGCCAGGTCTGTGAGCATACAGGCCTGACACTACCCCCAATCCCTTCTCTCTGCCCCAATCCCTTCTCTCTTTCCCCATAATACTTCTCTCTCCCTCCTCCTCCCACCCTTCTCTCTCTCCCCCATCCTTTTCTCTTTCCACCCATCCTTTTCTCTGTCCCCCAATCCTTCTCTCTCTCTCCCAATCGCTCTCTTCTCCAATCCCTTCTCTCCCTCTCTCAAAATAACTTCTCTCTTTCTCCCAATCCATTCTCTCGCCCCCCAATCTCTTCTCTCTCTATCCCAATCCATTCTCTCCCTCTCCCTTCTCTCTTTCCCCCTAATCCCTTCTCACTCTCCTTCTCCCTCCCCCTCCCAATCCCTTCTCTCTCTCCCCCGCAATATCTTCTCTATTTAAAAATCCCTTCATCACTCTCACTCTCCCCACAATACACACACACAAAATAGTCTCCATCCCCTACAATACACACACAAACATAAATACCAATAGCAGCAAAACAAGAAAAAACACAAAAGCGCACCAAGATGAGAGATAGATATTGTATTAGCAACAAATAATAAAAGCTCAAAATTAGAGTGATGGAGCACCTCAGAAATATCACTAATTTTCCCAAGCTACTGGCATCTAATAAACCATTGACACATCTGTTGTCACACTTTAAGGATGTCCATCAGTGTAGCACTATAGGGGTTAAATATATGGGCATCGAACATATAACAACTAATGTACGGGCTGGTAACATAGATCTTCAGATTGCAAAAAGGGAGCAATTCTGGATATTTACCCTCCAATCCAAGTACCCGGGGGGCTTGAACGACTGTGTGGAATTAACCCCTTTTTTGAGGTGAAACCATGCATACTGCAATTTGATACAAACATTGGTCTAATACCTTTTTTATCTGTTTTTTATCTGATTTTTTTAGCTACTTTATCATTACAGTGGTTTTTATTCATTTTATAAGCCCTTTTTCCCCCCACTTTTTCTTCAATTCTTCCCCTCCCCCCACCCACCTTTCCATTTGTTCTATTTCCCATATTTTAAAAGTTATTTATATGTCATTTAATGTTATTAATGTTGTTATCCAGTATGCACATATACTTTGTTTTTTATGCTACTACTATGCATATTTTATTGCACTTGACTATTTGGGACACATAATTTTGGCTCCCCTTTAAGGTCTGTTTACCTTTCTATTTACACTTATATATATATACTTAATTAGTGTAATTCATTACTGGATCAAATGCACTAACAGGGAGGTCTTCCTATTGTGGCCCGCCCCTATCAGTATATGAGCCTGATTGGCCATGCAGCCATTAGGTATTAACCAATGACGCACAGAATTAGACCTATAAAGGACCCCTAAACAGGTGTCCCAGATATTGCCTGAAGAAGTTTACTTTGTTAAACGAAACGCGTCGCGACTGTTGTGGCTGGCGGTTTTACTACCCACCACCAGTACACACTCAAGTGTACCGTTCCTGCTTATTTCCGATCGTTTCTATGCTATCAAAAACGGACAGGCATCCTAAGGACACCTATTGAAGGCCCCGGTTCCTGCACATGCGCGCTACACTCCGCACCACGCTACCACACGTGGAGGACAGGAGAGTGAACAGAGACAGCCCCAGCGCGCGGGTCTGATCTCTCAGAACTGAGATTACCCTTCATACTTCCTATGTGATGCCCTACTCCTGTGATAGACACCAGAATCGGGGATTATTAAAGAAATTTTATATGTAAGTTACTAATTTTATTATTTGTTGCTAATACAATATCTATCTCTCATCTTGGTGCGCTTTTGTGTTTTTTCTTGTTTTGCTGATATTGGTATCACCATCGGGGTTCCGGTGGAGACCACATTTGGAGGTGGGGGAGACACCTCATAAACACAGAAGCAGCAAGAGAACTGAGAGGGACCAACACTCCAAGTTTAAAGAGCCAGAGCGCGGACTGAACTTTTCATAAATACCAATAGCCCTATAATACACCCCCTTCCCCAAAATATCACCCCCTCCCCACAATAGCACCACCACCCCACAATACCCCCTGCCCCACAGCAGCCCCCCCTCCACAATAGCCCCTCACCTGAGCCCCAAAATAGCACCACCTCACCATAATAACCCCATGCTTCACAATTCCCACCTCCCCCAAACCTGCCCCCTCCTCCACAATTATGCGTGACGTGTCACCCTACTCTACAGTAGCCCCCCCATCTGCCCCCTTCCCCACAATAGCCCCCCTTCAAATCTTACCTTGAGGGTGCAACGTGGTCTTCTTCTGGTGCGCACCGACTGAGGAGCATGCAGTGGAGGAGCAGGCAGAGGAGAGCAGGCCCACACATCAGCGGGAGAGGAGGCGGCACAGCAGCAAATTCTAGAGCTCACCACGGCCCCGCCCCCACAGTTCTATGCACGGGATTTCTGTCCCAGCACTATCCCTGTTGCTCGTGGGCCGCAGGGCAACACCTTTAGGGTAGCATGCAGGCCCACAAGTTTGACAGACCTGGTCTAAAAGATTCAGTCTATCTCCTCCCCGTTCCTTAGTTACAATTTTTTCTATCCCTGCCCAAACTATATTTTCAAAATTGCCTGGATACTGGGTGTGGCAGGTCTCTCTTTTTGATAAATATAAGGTGCTCCATGATTCTTATCTTAATTGCTCTAGTGAAGGGGTGCGCAAACAGGGGTGCACGGCGGTTAGAGGCCTCGCGTGCTTCCCCAATGCATTTAATTTTAATTGCCGGGGGAGGCGTGAGGCCTCTGTAATGTCCTTTACCTGCTGCCAGCCAGGTCTACAGCGACGCGTCGCCATGGCAATGCATCATCAAATGACGCAGTGAGGTCATGTGACGTGACGCATCGCCATGACAACGCACATCAAATGACGCCCGGGTCATGTGATTTGATGTCACATGACCCACAACGTCATTTGACGTCGGGTTGAAACCGAGGGGGGGCGCGAACGTTGGGGCTCCCAGGCTAGAGGGCGCACACCAAAAACTTTGCACACCCCTGCTATAGTGGTTCTGCCCACATAACGTTTCACACAACCAAATGATAAGCGATACATAACATATTGGGTGATGCAAGGAATAAACATGTTTATCTTGAAACTTCTGTGGAAAGAATCAGAGAGAAAATTGGAGATAGAAAAATAATTGTTACTAAGGAACGAGGAGGAGATAGACAATCTTTCAGACCATAGGAAAGCATTTTGGATTGATTCCCTAAAATCACGCTTCCCTCTGGGTCTTAATATTGATTGGAACCTGGGTCATTTTTTACAATGAGGAAACGACAATCAGAAATAAAACCAATTTGTTGGAGGCATTTCCTAGACTGTGTGCATTAGAGACATTATGTAATGCTTGATAATGAAATATGAGTCCCTACAGTGTTCATCATTGGTTTCTATGTATGGCCTATATATGCACCAGGATGTAATTACTCTTCAGAAGGACTTGGAGAGACTGGAAACGTGGGCAGGTAAATGGCAGATGAGGTTTAATACAGAAAAATGTAAGGTTATGCATTTGGGATGCAAGAATAAACTGGCGACTTACAAATTAAATGGGGATAAATTGGGGGAATCCTTGATGGAGAAGGATTTAGGAGTGCTTGTAGACAGCTGGCTTAGCAATAGTGCCCAATAGTGCCCAATGTCATGCAGTAGCTGCAAACAAGATCTTATCTTGCATCAAACGGGCAATGGATGGAAGGTAAGTAAACATAATTATGATTATGCCCCTTTACAAAGCCTTAGTAAGACCACACCTTGATTATGGAGTACAATTTTGGGCACCACTCCTTAGAAAAGACATTCTGGAACTACAGAGAGTGCAGAGAAGAGCCACCAAATTAATAAAGGGGATGGGCAATCTAACTTATGAGGAGAGGCTAGCTAAATTAGATTTATTTACATTAGAAAAGAGGCGTCTAAGAGGGGATATGATAACTATATACAAATATATTCGGGGACAGTTCAAGGAGCTTTCAAATGAATATTTCATCCCAAGGGCAGTGCAAAGGGCTCGGGGGCATCCTTTAGGTTGGAGGAAAGGAGATTTCTCCAGCAACAAAGGAAAGGGTTCTTTACAGTAAGGGCAGTTAAAATGTGGAATTCATTACCCATGGAGACTGTGATGGCAGATTCAATAAATGTGTTCATAAAAAGGTTGGACATCTTTTTAGAAAGGAAAGTTATACAGGGATATACCAAATAAGTATACATGGGAAGGATGTTGATCCAGGGATTAATCCGATTACCAATTCTTGTAGTCAGGAAGGAATTTATTTTTCCCTTATGAGATATCATTGGATGATATGACACTGGGGTTTTTGTTTGCCTTTCTCTGGATCAATAAGTCATGTGACAGAGTCACTGACTCAGTAGGCTGGAACAGTGAAGTAAGTGTGCTTTCCAGTACACAGAGCATTAATCTCCTCAGAGAAATAGCAGCAGCTGAAATCTGATTAATCAGGGGTGGGCTCCTCAGTGAAACAAGGAAGTGTTTAAGACAAACACAGAGAGACAATGTTGAGTCACAGAGTGAGAGACTGTTTTCTCCAGAGAAGGGGGGAGATAAAAGTGCTCCCCAGCTGCGGAAGCTGGTACAGAGGAGGTCTCTGGGCTCAAGGTGGGGCTGAATTCCCCTAGGAAGAAAGGCTGCAAGGCCGCGCTGAAGCAGTGACGTCTACTCCAAATTACTGCCAGAAAAGCACAAACACTTTATTGTTGTATCCTGTCAGGATGTTAGAGCATTTAAGACTCATAAGATTGAAAGATACAAATCATCCTGTCTCCAAGCACATCTCAGAATGTGGTCAGGGAGGTACTAGGAATTTTTCCTTCCTGGGCATCGAATTAATCAATTGTAGGCCTAGAGGAGGTTATCGTATCAATCTTCTGAACCGTAGGGAAGCGTATTGGATTTTTATTCTCCAAACACGCTTCCCTATGGGTTTGAATATTGATTGGCAATTAGCCCATTTTCTGTAATATAATATCAATATATTTTTTTATTATGTTTGTTCAGAATTTGGTTTAGCAATTTATTGATATTTGATCATAAACCTGATTTCCCTTTATACAGCATACTTTGTTGTGTTTTGTTTGTGTTTACTTCATATGTATTCATACAAATTTATTGACGTTTTTTCTTGTATTAAATTATTATTTTTTCCCCTGTTAATTCTATACTATTCTATATTACTTCTGTTCTTTATGTCAATTATTCGTTTTTAATTATTTTACTTTCAGCTTTTTATATAGTGTGGTTATATGCATTTTTTAATTATATTCTCTTTAAGATTAGCTAAGGAATTCAGCAATCTGTTTACTGTTTATGTACCTTTTCCCCTTATGGGTTTAGTATTTTCGTCTTTATTTGTTTTGATTTATTCATTTTGGTGACTATTGTGTCCATTGACGTCGCTGTGCCGTTTTGCGCATGCGCAATGATACGCATTGCTCTTTGACGTCACGGCGATCTGTTCTGAATCATTAGTTTGTTAGAATAGTAGCATTGTCTGTTCGTCCTATGCATTGCCCACATCAATCATGTCCACACTGCCTGCATGACAGTTTTTGCCCTTAGAATGGTGCCGGATCGTTCTGCGCATGCGCAATGTCTTTTGTCCCATTAAAGTGCCCTTTTAATTTATTTTTGATTCTGAGTCCTTCCTGCTCCGTTTTTGCTTGTGCGCTTTGCCCTCCATTTACTCTTGTTGTATGCAGAGACTGTGTTACCTTGTTCCATATGCCAGGGCATGTTTTGGCTTGGGAACCAGCTTAGCTGGCCATGTAGTTAGTGAGGGCGAAACCTATGGTGTAGTTAGCTTTCCCTAAAGGGAGTAGGTGTTTATTTCCTATGTTTTATTATGATTTAAAGGGACATTACCCTTTATGTTTATTTGTTTGTGGCTAATAAACCACTACAGTTAAAGCTTTACACTTTGTCTAGCGCAGGCCTGCACAACTCGTAAAGGGAGAAGGGCCGAACTGCTCCAAGGAAAAAAGATTTGGGCCGCACGGGTAAAATCATCATCATCATCATCATCATCATCATCATCATCATCATCATCATCATCATCATCATCATCATCTCTCCTCCAGCACCTCTCATCATCATCATATATCTCCCCCAGCACCCCTCATCATCATCCTCATATCTCCCCCAGCACCCTTCATCATCCTCATATCTCCCCCAGAACCCCTCACTATCAACCTTTGCAATACTCCCCATCTATCTCTCATACCCCCATCTCTCCCTCTCACTCACACACATAATACTCAACCACCACATCAAACACACAACACCCCCCTGCACACTACACACATCCAACCCCCCCTGCACATCACATCCATCTCCCCCCTGCACCTCACATCCCTCTCCCCCCTGTACCTCACATCATTCTCCCCCCCTGCACCTCCCATCACTCTCCCCCCTGCACCTCACATCATTCTCCCCCTGCACCTCACATCACTTTCCCCCCCCTGCACCTCACATCCCTCTCCCCCCCTGCACCTTCCATCACTCTCCCCCCTGCACCTCACATAATTCTCCCCCTGCACCTCACATCACTCTCCCCCCCTTCACCTCACATCACTCTCCCCCCCTGCACCTCCCATCATTCTCCCCCCTGCACCTCCCATCACTCTCCCCCCCTGCACCTCACATCCCTCTCCCCCCTGCACCTCCCATCACTCTCCCCCCTGCACCTCCCATCACTCTCCCCCCCTGCACCTCACATCATTCTCCCCCCTGCTCCTCCCATCACTCTCCCCCCCTGCACCTCCCATCCCTCTCCCCCCTGCACCTCCCATCACTCTCCCCCCTGCACCTCCAAACACCCCCTGCACCTCCATGACCCCCCTGCACCTGCAATGAACCCCCCTGCACCTCCAATGACCCCCCCTCCAATGACCCCCCCGACCCCCCTGCACCTCCAATGACCCCCTGTGCACCTCCAATAACCCCCCCTGCAACTCCAATGACCCCCCTCTAATGACCCCCCTTCCAAAGACCCCCCTGCACCTCCAATGACTCCCCCTGACCTCCAATGACCCCCCCTGCACCTCCAATGACCCCCCCCTGCCCCTCCAATAACCCCCCTGTAACAGGGGAGTTATCCCTGTTCAAGTAATGTGCCTCTAATCCAGCAGTGTGGTGGTTAACTGCTGGTAGTCAATTAACAAACACCACCTGCCTGATTAGATTGCTTAGAAAAGCCTGCCTTTTGAGACAGAAAGTGAGACTCCTTAGCTCACACCTGAGCTGAACTTGGAGACAGTTGTCTTGAGCCCTGCCAGAAGAAACAGCAGAGCTGCTTTCAAGACACAGGGAAAATTCTAAACCTGAATGCTGACAAACCCTGAAGAAAAGGTAGCAACCAGGGACAGAGAAGATTTTCCCTCCAAACCAGAAGGAACAGATAAGACTTTTATTTACAAGACTTTTTATATCTATTCATTTCATGCTATATGTTTGGGGCTGGGTGACATGCTTATCTAAGGGAGTTGTGAACTGCATAGTATTTCACTAGAAATTCTCCCAAGTGAATAGAAGCTTTGTTTACCCCTTGTTTGGATGGTTTCCTGATGTTAAGGAAAAGGCGCAATAAAAGGCTTATTTAATTTCACTATAATCAGTCTCCCTTGCATAACTCTGTGAGCGTCTGCCTACACCCCCCCTGCACCTCCAATGACCCCCCCACACCTCCAATGCCCCCCTCTACCTCCAATGACCCCCCCTCTACCTCCAATGACCCCCCCTCTACCTCGGTTTGCTTCGTAGGAGGCGGCAGAGAAGGCAGGACTGCATGCACGCGCGCGCTCTAGCAGGCAGCAGGCACGGAAGTGCCTCAATGCTAGAGCATGCTGCTGCCCTGCAGTCCTCTGAGTGGGCTCGTCAGAGAGGGGGGAGAGCGGGCTCATCGGGGAGGGAGGTCTCGTGGAGGAATGGGAGGGGGGTCTCGTGGGGGAACAGCAGAAGGGTCTCATGGGGGAACCGGAGAGCGGACTCGGGAGGAAGGGGGAGAGCGGACTCGGGAGGGAGGGGGAGAGTGGAAAGCCGCCGCAGGCCACACAGTGAGTGCAGACGGGCCGCATGCGACCCCCGGGCCGCGTGTTGTGCAGGTCTGGTCTAGCGTCTTATTGACCCAGCCACGAGGCCGGCCTGCAACAGTAAGTATAGATATAGGATAAAGTATCTGTTGTCTAAATTTAGCGTAGGTTGAACTTGATGGACGTACGTCTTTTTTCAACCTCATCTACTATATAACTATGTAACCATGTAACTATGTAACTATTTTGGATTTCTTGATACCATACCCCTAAATTAAGTAGGGACAATGTAGTGATCAATATATTAATATACACTTTAATTAATTACATTGTCAATGTCTTTATTAATCTATTAACTGTATGATATATATTTATACAACTTGTAGGCTTACATAGTTTTACTGTACTTACATTTTTTATATGTATTTTGTATATAATGTTGATAAAAATTTAATTCAAGAATGTCCTGTGTTTTATAAGAAGGAGGTACTTGGTTGTACAGTATATAATGTTTTGTACTTTATTTTCTTTTTGTATGTTATTGGTTTATATGGTGTTATCTACATACAATATATTTTATTTTAATTTACTATATTTCATGATGTCTTTGCCCCTATAGTAAAGTACATTAACGGTCTGATATTCTCTTTATACTTCAGGAACTTGCTTTTTCAGGTTGCAAGACAACCCAGGTTAATTCAGGGGCCGGTGTTCTCGCGCAGTGCATCTGACGACAGGCATTCTCATGCTTTGTTGTGCTTGTTACATCATGGCGGGTGGGCGCACGTGACACCGGGATCACTTTAGAGTAGTTAAGAGCAAGATTTCAGACTATATTATACAGTACTTCTTGATAAAGCACCATCTGGTGCGAAATGCATAGGGGAGGTTGTGTCTCCTTTTTATTCATGTTTTAAAAATAAAGCTTTTTCTACACTCACCTTGACACTGGTCCCTATGACTGTGCCTGCGTCAAATTCTCTCGTTAATCCTTGACTTCTACTACTGGCGGCTGTTTTTGTTTTTAAATAACTTTTTTTCAGTGAAAGTAAGGGAAATTGGGACTTTATATGGATTTCCATGCTTTCACATGGATTTGTAAGCAAACGCAGAGAGGAACTTTCACAGGGTTTGAGAAGATTGACAAAAGATTGCATGAATGTTCGAGGAATGAACTTCAATGTGTTCACCCATCTCTATTGATAAGCTGGACAATATCATACGTATAGGCATATGCTTCTCATAATACAGTATTAGTGATCTATGCTTTCTGCAAGCAACACAATGATTTTCTTTTAACCAAACAATGTTTTTAATTTTAAAAAAAACCCATCTAAAAACAGATCAAAACCATTACCATTAAAAAATTCGTTATGAGAATCAATAAATATGGAGAAAAAAAAAGTTGTGTGTACCGAGCACACGCATTTTAAAGGAAACTTCTTTGCCTTTTATGACTTTTTTGTCACAGAAATTGTATTTGTGATGATGTTTTTAATTAAGAATCAAAACACAATTTCAGTGACAAAACACAAAGAAGTTTGACTTAGAACACGCATGCTCGGCCCTCCCCCCCCTGTTTTAGCTAGTTGCAGTTCTATATGTGTACTAACTGTGAATTTCTCGTGTGAGTATGTCTGTGTGTGCTGTGTGTGAGTGTGTCTGTGTGTGTCTGTGTGTGTGTGTATGCGGGGGGGAGAGTGTGCCTGTGTGTCTATGTGTGTGTCTGTCTGTCTGTCTCTCTGTATGTGAGTGTGAGTGTGTGTGTCTGTGTCTCTGTGTGTGAGTGAGTGTGTATGAGTGAGTTACTGTGTGTGTCTCTGTGACTGTATGTGTGTGCCTGTGACTGTGTCTGTGTGCCTATAAGTCTGTGTGTCTGTGTGTGTGACTGTGTGGTCTATGTCTCCCAGTCTCCCAAGTGTTGTTGCTGCGGCACCGGAGGTCTCTGCGCATGCGCAGCAGAGGTCTCTGTACATGCGCACCAGAGCACGCCGGAGGACTCTGCGCATGAGCGCCAGAGACATAAACTCATCTCAGCTCCTTAGGTTATCTTGGATATTGCAGTACAGGTGTATAATAAAGATGCTCGTCTTCAATAGGAAACGGACCCGCATAGCTGAGAAAGGAGAATATGATCTCAAACCAGAGCCAGGAGATAGGAGAGTCCTGTTAGAGTAAATTGTAGTCGGGATGCAGGAAGAGGTCAAAGCAGGTGGCAATGATGCAAGGTCAGGATAACAGGCTGGGATTAAGGCAGGTGGCACCAGGAGCAAGGTCATGTCACAGGCTGGAGTCGGCAACAGGGAATACACAAAAATGGAATGCACAGGAACAGGGCTAGTATACAGGAAGAAGAACTCAAGCGGGCCAGGAACACATGGGATAGAAAACCATGTTCAGGCAGGGGCTGGGAGTAACTGACTGCTATTTAAAGCCCTGGAACAGGTGCAGCCAATTACCAAGTCCAGGAAGAGGTTTGCTAGGAACAAAGATGGCTGTAACACCCACGTAAGGGTAAGTTCCAGCAAAAGCCAGGACTAGAAGCCTTACAAGATGTACAGTAGCAGGTGTTACCATTAATTATATTGTTTCCTATTGGAAATGGTCTATCTAATGTGGACCCATTGTTTGTTTAAATGTTTTTTTTTATCAGTATAACTTCTAATTAGAATATCTTCCATAGTTATTGCTCCCTTGTATATGTTTCAAGGTTGAGCATCTTCCTATTGTAATATCAGTGAACAAATGCCAGCTTTTCTCCAATATTTTCTTCACTTGACCTTTATATGGAGTGTATATGATATAAATTGAAATTAGTATTATCAAACTGCTTGTTTTGACTCATTTCTGTAGGTCTATTTATTTCTTTATATCCTCTTTGTTTAAATCTATTAGTCCCCTAAAATCTTCCTCTTTTGAATATAACTGGTTTTCTCTCATGAATTGGCTTGTCTGAATTTTTTTAAACTACAGTACGTTGTGGATAAAAACTTTCAACAATTAGGATACTCTTACAATCTGAAGGTTGCAGTCATCCAAAAGAAAAACAGGAAAACTTGTAAGATATCTATGTCTAGACTATTAAAAGCGATTGGGTTAATAAACTTTTGGAATATATTTCATTGTTCGTCCTGTTGAAAAGCATAATGTCATGATGCGCTGGCGTCATTTTGCTACGTCATGACGTTATTATACATGTAACAGGGTATGTCCAGCTGTACCTGTTTCTCCCCACATAGTGTCTCTGCTATGTAAGCCCTGTTAAGATCTAGGCATTAGCAGGTTAATCTGTGGGCCCTTGACCCCCCTTCCTGCTTCCCCAGAAAGTGAAGGAAGGTCTGTGGTGACTCATGGCCTATGTACATCCCCTTGTAGATGGGTACAGTCCATGAGCCCGCCCCTTCTGGAAGTTTGTAAGGAGGAGTAGGCTAAAGTTAGTGGCAGACTTCCCCTCAGCCTTGAGGGGGTGAGGTTGTGTTCCTCTCAGCTCCTCATGGAGTGAGGAGGTAGGGGCAGTCCTTCCCAGCTCCTCAAGGAGTGAGGAGTCTTTCTCTCCCCCTGGGAGAGAGAGGATAGAGGAGTGTGTCTCTGCCTGATCCCTGGCTAGGGTGAAGGAGGGAGAAGAGATAGTGGGAGATTGTGGGAACTATGAGTCTTCCCCATTGCGGGGTAAGCATGTTCACTTGGATGGCTAGTCAAGACCACCTGGAGCAGTGGAAGTAAAGCACCGTCCAGAAGTCCTGGAGCGTATGCAGAAAGAGTATGCTGCTAAGCTGTGTGATGCTGAATAAAGATCCTGCAATTATACTTCAGTCTAAGGTGTCAGTCCCTGGGCTGAGAGAAGGTATGTGTGTACTGGTGGGTGCTGACGCCTACACTTGTGGGAGCCATCACTACTGGAGGCGCTGAAACACTGAGATGAACTAGAATCCTGTAAGAGCCAGTCCTGTCTAAGTCTCATAACATCTGCAGACCACTCAGACCTCCTGCGAACCAACAGGTGAACCACCAAACAGCGAGGTAATGTGTTCCTTTCCCACACACTGGCATCTAAGTGAGTTAAGGGGAGGGGGGCGGGAACACGGGTTACACACATATATTTTTAGGTTTGTGAGAGGCACTGGCAGGAGATTGTTTGTTGTCCTCACCAGCTGTTACAAAGATACAGCATAATAGAAGAGCCAGAAATTGGATGATGTCACTTCCGGTTACTGTATAACCAAGGACGCTACCAGCATGTATTTAAGATGCACCTCTCTGTTATATTGTGACAAGGCAATTTGGGGCCTGAAATGTAAAACATTTCTTTATATATTGCTTGATTTTTTTAATTTAAAGTCAATTGATTTCCACTACAAGTGATTTCCAAACTGTTATGCTAGAAGACCATGTGTCTAACTATTGAGTGTGCCGTCTCTCTTTCTCTTTTTAGTGATCCAAAAGATTCACAGCAACATCATATATAACATGTGTAAACTTCAAGTGTTTATTGGTGAAATGCAGAAAACATAACAAATAAAACAAAAATCTTCCTGTGATGCTTTTTTACTAACCAACACAAGTCATGATAAGTCTCCCAGGAGGGTTTTTGGAGACTTACAGTATGAACTTTAGGGACTATATAAAATAATGAAATTACTGGACAATCATTTTATTTTTAAATGACTTGTATTTCCATTTACTGTGAAGCACCTTATCAATATATTCATCAATGCGGTATTTGATTGTGTTGACTGGATCTTTTGTTCCTTTACCATAGCAATTGTTATTTGTTAAATGTTTATGAGTGTCAACCATATAATCCCTCAGGTCCATCACAACCATGGCTCCACCTTTAGCCACTTTTTAAAATGTTATTATGTCTATGTTTTTATTTAGATTGTTAAGTGACATGTTTCCTTTTCTATAGAACAAAGAAAGGAGCGTAGAGAAGGCAGGATGTCAAAGAAATAGTTCACATTTATTATACATATAGCAAATGGAAAATTTACAGTGAAGTTCAGCCACTTGGTCAATCCGATTCCCCTCACACTGCCGACATCAACACCACGAGATCCGCACAGTCCCCCTTGCTCCAACTATCCTGGATCAACACATGGTTGTCAAAGCGGAAGGGAACCAGAAGCTGACTGCCAGGAAGAGCTGTTCCTCTCGTTAGAGCTGCATGCCTAGCTATAGCAGCGCTCACCGTTGTTTGTCTTAGTGGAGGTTCAATTGCCAAACTTATTCCATAAACTCATAAAATGGAGCAGTGGCTGTGTGGGACATGTTGACTGTTTCCTCTTTCATTAGAAATATTAGCTTATCAAAAACATTTTCAAATGTAATGATCTTTAGAATTTGAGTAAGTTTGTTCTCTCTTCTAGAAAGTTCGTTTCTGGAGGAGTAAATGAAAGCCCTCTTTCTATTACTTGTGTTTGATCTGTAGAAAGAGGATATTGAGATAATTCATTACTATCAATTTTCTTTTCCTCTTTCCCGTCCTTGAACTCATCCTTGCCTTTGTTTGTTACATTTGCCACTTCTGGTGAGCTGTTTTCTAGTCTTTGTTTCCTTTTCCATGTGTGGCCCTTTTGTTCCATTCTCTTCTTCGGTTGGTCTTTCCTCTGTTCTCTGTTTTCTTTTTTACGTGCGTGTCTCAAAAAAACAAAAATCTGTCATATTGGTCGGTGATGAAATATTAGATGTAGAAGGTGATACAATATGTGAAATTCAATGTGTTCTCAAATGTTACATTTCTCCATAATGAATGTTTCTTTTGAATGTGTGCCCCCCCTTTTTTTTTTATATTAGCACTACCTGCATTATGAAAACTTTTTTTCATATTCCATTGAATATATTTTCCTGCTTAAAAGCATATTCTTTCTTATCTCTTTGTAGTTTCTTACGTTATAAAAGTTCCAGTTTAACAGATTACATTTTACATTTAAAAGCCATACAATCTTTTTTTAATATTTTACAAAAATGTCAGTATAATCTAACATTTCTTTCAAAACATTTCTTTTTCTAGCTTTTCTTTATCATTCTTGGTTTGCTCTATAATTAACTAATTAGCTCAAACTGTAGCCACATTCATTGAGGATTGCTTCCCATTTATTCATAAATACTACATTATTGAGTACAAAATATGACTTTATTTGTATTTTCTTACCTTTTGGTATGATTTTGTCTTTAATAGGTAGATAATGCCACCATGTGTTGAAACCTGTTCTCATTCCTTATTTAAAAAATTTCCAAATTAAATATATGAGTTTTAAAAAAATATATATAATTAAGTTTATTTTCTCTTTTAGACTCACTAAATTCTAATGGCATTAAAATGTTTTGGAGATTCCCATCTGTATAATAAATAGAGTCTACAAACTCTATTGTATTCTTATCAGACATGCATGTTCCTATTGAGTTGTATGTGCCTTCAACTCAAAAAAATAAATATGTTTAAAAAGTGTGTTAAGGTAAAACAAATATGCCAAACATTCTATGTTCCTTTCAATTTGATTGCAAGCAGTCTATTCACGAACATCGTTAAATGCCATAATCATTAATGTCTACCAGTATCTGACTTTATAAATAAACCTAAGATTAGGGCACATCTAAAGTTAATGCCTTTCCGCTCTATTGCCACCTAATTAGAGCCCAAGCCTTTTTAGGGGTGATGGCATATAAAGCATCTATTTTAGCTATGATGAAGTGGTTTGTGACCTTTTGCAAATCATAATTTTCTCACAAAATATTATTTACACACATCCTAATAGTATAAATTACAAACCATTGTTTGTCTAGAGCTATTCACATAGCTATAGAATCACAATGGCATATACCTACAGTGTCCCAGTATCTGATTTTGCAAATATTACATTTTCTTTAGCTACAGGTATGTCACTACTTTCTGTCTTTACAATTATATTCCCATATTGTGCTTTCTGCAACTACACCTAAAATCTCTCTGCTCATCTCTACACACTCTTCTCTTACACCTGACCCTTTAATTTTCTTCTAATTTCCTGAGACAAAGAAACTGTGCAGTGCAGCACACCTAAGGTAGTTGTTAACAACAAACAGGGGGGAAAAAGGAAGATTATACAAACATGGAATTCACGATTGGGTGCTATGATGATAGCAGGTCCATCCCTTGGATAGGAGAAAGTTAACAGAGCACATACTGTAATGTAGTATCTTATATAATATATCTATTCTGTTATTCTTTAGTATTGTAGTGATTGTTTTATCTTGGTATTAGTTATTGCTAGTTGCAAAAGAGCTTACACTCTAATTAGTGTTCTAACATTTTCAGAGGCCCCCTGACTTAATCTGTAGCATTACAGTATATTTCATTAGAACCTTGGAAAGCAAAACAAAGAAGAGAAGGATAAATCAGAGGGTGTAAGCTGTAAAGCAAGGTCAAGATGGGTAATATATTTTGCTCGGTCCAAACAATAAGGAGACATGGAAGAAACACAGGCAATCATATTAGAACAAAAAAAATCTAGTTTGATTGGAATAAACTCAAGTAAACTATTTAAATTATAATATTGATTAGGGTGTGTGACATATACTGTATGCTTGACTAATATGATGCAAATCATGTAGTTGAAAACAAATTATAATAGCCACAACCAGTCGAATTCACCATACCTCTTGTTGCTCAAGTCAGCATATTTTTATTACCCTTTAGTCGAGTGCAGAACAGGAAGTGACTACATTTCAGGGGACCATGCCTCCCTTCGTCAATTGGAGAAACTCTTCCTGTGGTGTGCGAGAGGTAAAACGAAAGCAACTTGTGCTAATAGGGTTTAAGTACTGTATGGCTTTTCATACATTTCCTTGTAACACTTTTTTCAACCCCTGTGAAAACCTATTTCAATTTTTTTGCCATCGAGCGTTTGTTTATATTACATTTGACTGACTGGTAACTATTTCTACAAACCCCTAGTACACTGGGTGTGGAGGCATTCAGATTGGCAATTGATTGATTATTGTTTATAATAGAAAAAGGTATCCATCTCTGACATATCGGAGGATCCTACCAGTGGCTATTCCTGGTACTGTAATTTGTTTTAAGTTTTAAAAACAATTGCTTGATTAGGAGACAGTTAACGCAACGGCCAGCTTCTTAGGAAGAGAGCGTCAAAACAGCTGCTAGCTTCCAGTCTCCTGTGGATTTATATGTAGCCATGCATAACAATGTCTACAGTCATCTCTCCTGCTGGCAGCAAAACCTGGTAAGTTACAGGAATGCCAGCAGTAATCATGGAGGTTTGCCCTCACACCCTGGTGAGGTGCCCTATGTATGGATGGGAGTGGCCACATGCTCTGAGTCCATGGTTAGTGACCTCAGGGATGTGCCTGCCTCCTGAGGTATATAAGGCACTGCACTGCCTAAAGTTAGGTTGGTTGCTGCAGGTTGATGTTGCAAGGTGAAGGCGTAGCAGCAAGTTCTAAAGGTGCCCACTAGTGCAGTAACTAGTGGCACCATTCTATATCTAGCCATAGAAGGCCAACTGTGTCCAGGGACCTGGCACAGGGGTGATCTCCCTGCGGGTAGAGGGAATCACACTCCATTGGGAGCGCGTACCTTTTAAAGTGGATCACGGAGCAATGTGCGGCTGAGAAAATGACTGTGAGGGGAAGCTGGCCCTTATCACCACGCACAATAAAGATGGCTTGTTCAACGAGAACCCCATGGTGTGAGTCTGCAATTACTCTCCAGGGGCCCTCACCACCAAGAAGGAGTACCTCATCAGGACCATCTACCTGCGGATGCATAGATCCTGATGAGGTGGAGGCGCTGCACATGATATAGGTAGGACTCGCACCCACTACCTCAGCTGCTTGTCTGGCTTGACATCCCCCAATACCATCATGCGGGAGACTCAGGAGTCCTGTTGCCTACAGGTGCACCACAGACACGAACATGTAATGGGGGCTGGATAGACCACAGGGGCCAATGTGAGATAGGGTGGGTTAGACCAGAGGGAATACCCGTTACAGGTGGAGGCGCTGCTGAGATACCTGTCAAAAGGACAAGCTTTTGTAGGCACACTGGGAAACAGGGAGAGTGTCTGCTGCCACTTTGTGCTGCATGGAAGGGAGCCAGGGGTAGTCAGGGGAGCTGCACGAGACGCAGACCGCACGGACGCCCTGGGATTCTGCAAGGAGTTTTGTTGGGTCTGGAGCCGGGCTATAGCTGTCACCGAAACCTTGAGGTAGTGCTAGTGGTATGACGCCTAAAGGGATAAACTGGTAACTTAGAGCAGGAATCCTGGAGAGGGTCTGCGCTAGACTGACCAACAGTAGGTAGACCCCAAAGTATTGCATGGACGAACCAGAGTACTCTAGTCCATTCCAGACCACTCACCGCAGGGAGCACAGACTGGGAGGAAGGAGATACAGCAGACACAGAAAGAGTGAGCTTAGCCTGAGGTAGTGCAAACACGAGTCAGATCTACATTAGGTACACAAGGTCGTGCACAAGGCATTTTTATTGTATCGGTGTGGCAGCTGCCCCGGCATAGTGGAGCTCCATGTACAATAATTCAAGGAACAGTAGCCGGATGGTGACCGCCAGAATGGAGGATCCGCGCGGTGCGGAGGCTCAAATATGGCGGACGGAGGCCGAAGGAGAGAACGAATATGTTATGATGTTTGAGGAAGAAGAGCAAGCTACAGAGGAGACTTTTGTGAGTCTGCTGTGGAATGGCATGAAAACAGTGATTGTGCTGTGGATGTCCTGCTTAGGACCTTGGGGTACTGACCCTGAGGATAGTGGAGAGGACATTATTATGCGATGGGAGGAACGTAATGGACTTGCTTGTCATTCAACATGCAAACCGTCAAACGCTACCTCAACAGTGAACCAGAGTGACAGTGTAGACCAAAATGGCGGTTCCCGCTTCCCTGGGAAACCGCGTGGGCCAGTTGCAAAGAATATTGCAATTGCTCAATTTGCAGAAAGTTGGCCAGGAGTGGCGCCAACGGAGAGACCCCGCCCTGTTGGGGGGTATGGCGCGAAAGCTGGAGCCGCGCCCACATGGACTGTGACTAATTCCGCCCCTGTGCTGGGTCAGCCTACAAGTATACGGGACCTCCCCCAAGTTTCAACCAGGGGGAGTGGTTTCCTGTCTTGGCGGATGCGGATGGAGAAAGCTGGAGGTTGGCAACCCAGCCCATGCCCTTCAGTTGCGATGAACCAGCAAGCAGTACAGACCACTAGTGCGAGTTCCTCCATTAGTGACTATGACTTGCAAACAAGAACAAGGGCCTCTGATAACCACTCATCCCTACTCGGCTCCAGGAGGCTTCCTGATCCTCCAGGTAGCGGGTGTAGAGAAAGTGGCATGCTTGTGCCTGCAGTGCCGACTGCCGGGCGGAGCGGTGAGCTCTACTGCACGATGTGCTCAGTGTGGTCTAAAATACTTATGGCCCATGCCAACATTCGTGCCGGTTCAGGCAGTAGAGGCTGCGGAAGATGTTGCTATGTTAACCGCGGAACTTCCCGGTGCGCTCTGGAGGGAGATTACGGGTCCCGGAGAACAGGGATCCGCTCCGGTCATCAAGACAGAGCTGGTAGAGAAACCCGGTCACCAACGCGGTGATAAAAGGGAGGCGCACCGCAGATCACCAAGCGGAATGCCCCGGCCTAACGCAAAGTTGGAGTCCTCGGACGAGGAGTCCCTCAGCCTTATTGTAGTGATGGCCCGACCGCCGGCGTACCACTATTAAAAAAGTGCCACTTACCGGTGTCGGCGAAGAACGGAACCGAGTGTCGCCCATACCGCAGCGAAGTCCCACGGCCGTGGTGACCAGCGGATCCGATGGCAGCCGGTCCACTCCAACGCCTTGGAGTGGTAAGCAGAGTCCATGCTTGTCCCAGGCTCCCAAGGTCGCGGTGGTGGAGGAAGGACAGAGCCAGGCCCAGGCGGCGCCATGACGGAAAAAGGCGTTGCCGGATATCGTGGGGGAGGAAGAGGTCCCGCTTGGGGACCCAACCCAAGATGGAGGCGAGACACGTGCGGGTCCGGACATCGCTTCCGGTGGGCCGAGCGAAGCAGAGTGGGAGATGATCGCGCCCCTTCGCTCGAGCAGTGGAGGTCGGATGCCTAAGACCAAGAGGAGCGGGCGATCTACGCAGAGATCGAGGAGTCGTGAGACCGGAGAAAAGGAGAGTCCCTGCGGCAGAACCGGACCTTGTAGCGGAGAAGAGCGGGTCCTAGCCCTGCGGATACCGACGGTGCGGCCCTATCCCCAAACCCCAGCCCTAGCTAGACCCCAGGCCCTAGTTAAAGTCCCAGCTCCATTCACCTTCACTTTTGGGTCATTCTCCCATTTAGAGGTGTCAGGGGATTCCCGGGTCACTTCCGAGGAACGGACTGGGAGCCTGGACTATGGGACATCTGATGATGGGTCAGTGGGAGGAGGGAGGATTACACGGCAGGTGTCGGTATCCAGTGATTGTCCCAGTAATGTGAGCATTACCATTGGGAGCCAGAAAAGGGGTTCGGACAATCAGGCACCGTCCGAGTGTACGTCGGGCATATCTTCCGAGGGTGTACCAGAAGAGGGAGAATTAGAGGAGGTATCGCTAGAGGAGGTCAGGGAAACCCGATGGTGGGCCCCCTTGTTTGAGGGATATGTGCCTTGGATCGATAGGACCCGGTTCATCCTGGATCGGGATGGGGTGGTGGATCATTGGTGGGTCAGGGGAAAGTTTACGGAGGAGGATCACTTAAAGGAAATCCAGGAGAGGTGGTATAAAATTGGGCGAGGGTTAATAGAACCACTGGGTCCCGATGGGTTGGATGATCCGGTGGATCCCGATGAACCCCTGTCATGGGTGTTGCCGGGGAGAGCGGGCAGTGCTAAGCTGACAAGGGCCTGCCGAGCAGAACGGGCCATTGTAGCCAAATATAAACGCTCCCATGGGTTGGAATACCCCTATGTTCCCGAACCCATCATGCAGGGGGCAGCATAGTGAGGTCTGTGTTAAATCTTGAGCACCCCTGCTGGTCAGTGAGTGCTGTGTTTATGGCTAATTATGGATGAAAACCATTGTTATGGCTTAATGATGTGTTCCTTTTGCAGTGTTTCCTGGAGAAAGGTACACCAAATTTAGGTCCCAGCCGGGACGGTGTGGATTCACCAGGGGGAGTATGTAGCCATGCATAACTATGTCTACAGTCATCTCTCCTGCTGGCAGCAAAACCTGGTTACAGGAATGCCAGCAGTAATCATGGAGGTTTGCCCTCACACCCTGGTGAGGTGCCCTATGTATGGATGGGAGTGGCCACATGCTCTGAGTCCATAGTTAGTGACCTCAGGGATGTGCCTGCCTCCTGAGGTATATAAGGCACTGCACTGCCTAAAGTTAGGTTGGTTGCTGCAGGTTGATGCTGCAAGGTGAAGGTGTAGCAGCAAGTTCTAAAGGTGCCCACTAGTGCAGTAACTAGTGGCACCATTCTATATCTAGCCATAGAAGGCCAACTGTGTCCAGGGACCTGGCACAGGGGTGATCTCCCTGCGGGGAGAGGGAATCCCACTCCATTGGGAGGGCATACCTTTTAAAGGGGATCACGGAGCATTGTGCGGCTGAGAAAATGACTGTGAGGGGTAGCTGGCCCTTATCACCACGCACAATAAAGATGGCTTGTTCAACGAGAACCCCATGGTGTGAGTCTGCAATTACTCTCCAGGGGCCCTCATCACCAAGAAGGAGTTCCTCATCAGGACCATCTACCTGTGGACGCATAGATCCTGATGAGGTGGAGGCGCTGCACATGATATAGGTAGGACTCGGACCCACTACCTCAGCTGCTTGTCTGGCTTGACATCCCCCAATACCATCATGCGGGAGACTCAGGAGTCCTGTTGCCTACAGGTGCACCACAGACACGAACATGTAATGGGGGCTGGATAGACCACAGGAGCCAATGTGAGATTGGGTGGGTCAGATCAGAGGGAATACCCGTTATATATAAGTACTGATATAGCAAAGCTTTATATCTTTGATGCTGCGATCACATGACCCCTGCAGCCGTGACACCAAAGAATTAATGCTGCGGGGGGATCCTTCCAAAAGCATGGACCCCCTGCAGCTCTGTCGTGGCAGACACTGTCCCCGGTTCCATGGACTTTTGTTAGTCCGCAACGCTGCGGACAGTAAGTCTTTCTACATCTGTACACTGTAGAGACAGAGGGCCAGAAAAGTCCAATTGTGGTGTTGCTACTGTACAAGAAGTGTTATCTGATCTAAGTAGTGGAGGATCATTTGAAGAGAACATATTTTTCTGAAACAAGAATCACAACCTAGAGATACTGACAATCATGATGGAATTGAGGGAGTATCTTGTACAACACAAAACTACCCCGCAGAAATATTCCTAAGAAATCCAATTCAAGAGCAGACAATATGGATTGTCCCATGTTTACCACCAACTACAATAGTCAGGCACAAAAGATATGTGCCATTACTTTTTATTTGTATTCATAGTGTGCGTGAGCAGGGGGTCTCCTGAGCTGAACAAGTTTGATTTCAGCCTCGGGGACCCCCTACTTCCTCAGGTACAGGCCCCGGTATGGGGTGCCGGTATCTCCTCCGTGTTAAAATCCACGTGGGATGTAAACAAAGCAGAGGGATACCGGCACCCCATACGGGGGCCTGTATCTCAGAACGTAGGGGGTCGCCAAGGCTGAAATAAACTTTTTTAAGCTCAAGAGACCCCCTGCTCACACACACAATAAATAAAAAATAAAAATGTAAGCAGCTTCATTACCTTAGCGGCCATGCAATGCCCGCTAAGGCAATGAAGGGGTTAAGGCACAGTACTGTAGCAGATTACATTACAATATGTACTGTACTTCCACACTAATACACAACCCACCCAACCCCTGTGCCCCCCATAAAACCATGCTTTATTATTTTACACACAGGATTAATACCCCAGGCCAACGGGGATCACCGGTGGTCCCAACAGGTGTCTGCAGGCCCCAAGGTGCACACAGAGAGGTACAGTACCCACAGATATCTGGGGGTCTCCGTGTGGTCCCGCTAGGTGCCATTGGCCTCCAGGTGGTTCCTGATGGTACCCGCGGGCCCCTTTGGGGTCTACAGGTGGTTTCCCCGGGGGTCTGGGGCCCTCGGGTGGTCCCTGTGGGTCCACGGGGTCCCCACAGCTGTGGGGCTCCCGGTTATTCCCTCAGGTGTCCCTGTGGGTCCACAGGTGGTACCGTTGGCGTCCTGGGGCCCGAGGGTGGTTCCCATGGGCGTCTGAGGATCCTCAAGTGGTCTCCATAGGTCCCCGCAGACCAAAGGTACCAACCCTGTATGTAAAAAAATAAAACATGTCCTACACTTAAATAAATACACCCCCCCTCCCAGCCACCAAACACATACAGTACAGTAACGGGCAAAATAACTAGTATCCAGATATGGATAATAGATTATCTGCCCATTAATAAACACAACATTAGCCAGCATACATAAATCAAGTAAATAAATACAGTTCTAACAGTTCTACTTACCCCTGCATTATGATGTGTGTCCTTGTCAGCTTACTGCAAGGTCCTTGTCCTCTGTAGCCAGAAAAATACATAGCAAATACTATCTAATGGCCCCCAACCCCATAATCACCGTAGCAGTTAATAACCGCTACAGTAATTAAGGGGTTAACCCACCCTGCCCCAATACTCACCCGGGATGCCTAACCACCCACCCCGGACCCACTATACCCACCTTGCACCCATTGATTGTTATATAGTAGTGCATCATACCCATATAATAATATGGGCATGATAAGCCGCTATAGCACTCAATGGGGCACCTACTCAAAATACATTAATGCTCAAAATACACAATAATAAAACATTACAAAACTAAGAAAAAATACAATTCACTAAATAAAAACACTAGCCAGCTAATGCAATTAATACAATCAATAACCAGATCAACCATAAATTAATTCAACCAGTAACCAATCAAACAATTAATAAAACAACAATGAATTAATTGTACCAGTAACCAATCAGACCAATTAATTAATGAAACAACAATGAATTAATAAACCAGTAACCAACAAAGACATTAATTATTAAAAAATATCGACAACACAACCATTAAAAGCATTGCCAACACAACACATCATTAATTAAAAATGAAAATCCATCATCATTTTTTTTTACAATAAAGCAGCAAAATGACACACAATTACATCCACATAATAAACATACATAGAAAAAATCACCATCGATACAAAGCAAGTAATTAAAAACAAATGATTGGCCTAATAATGTATTGATTTGTACCCTAAAGGGGTACTGATTAATATATTATCAGTCAATGTGCAATTAAAAAATAAAAATCCAATCGAAAAACCTGTAAAAAAATACATTTACATACATTCAATATATTACTTACCTTTAGAAGCGCTGGCCCTCCGACTCCCGGGGAAACAGGAAGCTCACGAACCGCGAAGGTCTCAATCACCATCCGATGCCATCCACCATGAAGATCCAGATCAGATACCCAAATCTTCTTTCTTCTATCTTTAATCAGCTTCTTCTATCTTAATCTGTCATTATTTCTTGATCGTCTTAATCTTCTATCTTCTTCTTGTAATCCAAAAAGCCCCATGGTAGATCCCAACCGATGTTTTCTCGTCATCTTCTTAGGCTCAAATGAGGCATCCCGGCCTTAAATAGGGCTTGTGATGTCACATTTTGGGCGGGAACAGGTTTAACAGCCAGCTGTTAAAACCATTTGCCGACTTAAAATAAAAATTATGACGTCATTTAAAGGGAATGATGCCAGCCAATCAGAATGGATGTGCTTCATTTTCCTTTAACATGACGTCACTAAGCCGCGTCACATGGTATTTCAGCCAATCAGATCGTAGGAACCAATTCCTCAATCTGGTTGTTGTACCTGACCTAAAATGACTCCATCACATGGTGAACAACGACCAATCAGATTGGGGAATTGGTTCCCACGATCTGATTGGCTGAAATACCACGTGACGCTGGCCATCTTGGATTTAGTGACATCATGTTAAAGGGAAATGAAGCACAGTCATTCTGATTGGCTGGCATCATTCCCTTCAAATGATGTCACCCGACGCCTTTAAATGACACCAACCGAGGGCCCCGGACCTCCGTGGGAACCCCCCAAGGGCCCCCAGAACCCGTGGGAACCACCCGAGGGCCCCCAGACACCCACGGGGACCACTCCTGGACCCCATTGGGGACCGCAGAGACCCGCAGGGAGCACCTGGAGGCCCAGGGAGCCTAGTGGAGACCACCCGGAGGCCCCCAGACACCCAAGGGTAACCCCTGGGGTGCACTGTGGGGCCTGCGGACACCCGTCGGGACCTGGGGTATTAATCGTGTGTGTAAAAAAATAAATCATGGTTATATGGGGGGGGGGGGGGCGTACAGAGGGTGGGTGGTGTATGGTTGTTTGTAAATATTGTAATGGTTTATTGGGGGCCTAGGAGGTGGGTAGTGGGCCTGTTGTGAGTATTTTGTTTTATTGTGGGTAGCGGGGTGGGTGAAGGAGGTATTAGCCCCAAGGATGGGTGTTTTGGCATACCGGGTGGTAGTGGGAGGGGTTAACCCCTTCATTACCTTAGCGGTATTAACTGCTAAGGTAATGAAGGGGTTAAGTCCATCCGCAACACCCCCCGCCCCCCCCACAAGGCCTTGACACCTACCAAGGGCCAAAAACCACTGTCACCCACCCCCGCTACCCACAATAAGCATGGCACTGGGCTTTAACCATTCATTGCCTTAGCGGTTAGGTAATGAAGTGGGCTGTAAATGCATTTTTCATGCATCGGATTCATGCCGGGGGTCTCCGGTATTGATATTAATGGATATCAGCTCCGGAGACCCCGGCATCAATCCGATGCAGGAGGAAGGCCTGATTTTTTCTGAGTGCCATCTCGCTGGTCATCACCGCTTCTCCCCACGTTCTTGCCAACTTTTTGTTGCGGGGCGATATGGAGAAGAAATCGCAATTCTAGAGTGGCGATCAGCTGCAATAAGCTGGTCGCGGCTACTAGAATACAGAGAGTTTGAATAGCTGGCGATGAGCGGCGAAAAATGGCTTATAGACGCGCGCCTGGCGTTGTTTTTTTCAGGCCAAAAAAACGATGATTTTTGCTCTTATTGCCAGCTTATCGGGGCTTACTGAATCGCAGTAGGCTGTTTTGGCGAGAAGCTGGTGATAAGTGGCTTATCGCTGCTTACTGCATGAGGCCCACAGTATGTTTGGTGGATTTTTCTTTTATAAAGATATATTTCATGTTAAGTTTGTCACTACAGATGTGTGTTAATGTGCAGGTTAACTTAGTGATTTTGTAGATTTTAATGAAAAATATAAATGTATAATTGATGAATATTGAATTTGGCACAGTTAAGGGGTTTCTCAAACTTTCTCTTATCTTGGACCATTTACATTTTAATTATGCTTTGAAGGATAGCAATATATATATAGTACATGGGGAAAGTTATCTAATACGTGATCCTTGTGTACTGTAGCCCTCCCTGGTTTGGGCTATCAGTCTGCCCTCCTCCTGGCAGTAATCCCTGGTAAGGGCAGGTGCCAGAAGTAATCATAGGTATTCCCCACAACTCTGCAGCTCAGTGAGTCACAGAGGAGGTAGTGTAATCAGGCCTGGTGTCCAATCAGGGGCAAGGGGCGGGTTCCTACTGGATCTGTACTTAAGGGGCTACATTCCTGAATTTAGGCAGTTTGCCTCTACCTTTAGAGAGGCATAGTCTACCCTTGATCAGTGTGCAGGGCTCTGCATACTGTGTGCCCTCCCTTAGGGGAGCGATGGGAGACTGTTCTCCTTACACTACCAGAGAGTAAGGGAAGAGCTAGGACTGCTCCTGGTGCCTGCTGGCTGGGAGTGTATGTCCAGGGACATCCTAAGGGTGAAGGCCCTATATGAGCTGCTGATGACTGCTGTGCTGTGTGCATAAAGAATAAAGAGATCCTGTTTAATATACTTCTCTCCTGAGATTGAAATCTATCGGGAAGAAGGAGAAAGAGACTCTCAAGCAGGGATTTCTCCCCTTATCCTAGGGACTGCAAGAGATGGAGGTGCTGTCACCGGGAGTAAGAGTCAGGTTATACCCCAGAAGCCTGTCCTGTTGCTATCCCCTACCATCATGTGGGAGACTTAGGGCTACTGTTTATCAGCAGGCATGCACCACACTACTCCAAGTGACCAGCATAGTGTTCCCCGTAATAGACCCTATCTGCGATTTGGGGGGGGGGGGGGGGGAGGGACAGGGTTACATTTGTAGTATTGTAATTAATATAATAACTGATTTGTTAGGTTTTACTAGTATAATATTTTACAAATGAGTTATTTGTGTATACTGTATTACTGTATCTATCACATTTATAGCTGTGTGAAACAAAAGCACAGACACCCCACCTGACATTTAAGTGGCGATCATATCTCAGGGCATCAGAAAAGGAACTCTTTTAAAAATAAATTCACTAGTTATGTCGATCTTTTTTGTAATTAAGTTTAGCTAATACAGAAAAGGCCATGAGGAAATGTCATTTTTTTTTTAGAATAACTTTTCAGCAACGCAAATCAAATCTGTTGAGGTATTAATAAAAATAGATCAATCATTGACTTACGTCAGTTTTTATAGATCTGCTGCTGTCCGAGTTTCTATTGTTCATAAAAAAACCCAGAAGAAAATGCAAAAATTAATGACTGATTCTCCCTGCTAGTTTTGTTCTGAGCTCACATGTTGCCCTGCTCATGTGCAATCCTGGGGCAAAAACATTGCTTCAGAACTAGCAAATAAAAAAATATTGTTGACTTGGATTTTTTGCTTCGATACATACAGTATGATACACTGTTTTGTTCCAGGTTTGGAGAAAGAAAGGGAGGTGTGGGGGGGGGGAGGGGGGAGGAGGGGGAGGGAAAATGACAGAGAGAAGGGGGGGAGAATGACAGAGAGAGGAGGGGGGAATGACAGAGAGAGGAGGGGGGAATGACAGAGAGAGGGGGGAAGAATGACAGAGAGAGAGGGGGGAGAATGACAGAGAGAGATGGGGGGAATGACAGAGAGAGAAAGGGGGGGAGAATGACAGAGAGAGAGGGGGAAATGACAGAGAGAGAAAGGGGGGGGGAGAATGACAGAGAGAGAGGGTGAGAATGACAGAGAGAGAGGGGGGAGAATGACAGAGAGACATGGTGGAGAATGACAGGGAGAGAGGGGGTAGAATTACAGAGAGAATGGGAGGGAAGAATGACAGAGGGGGATGGAATGAGGGAGGGGAGAGACAATGAGAGAGGGGGGAAATGAGAGAGATGGGGCACAAGAATGATGGAAAGAGGGAGGGGGGGAATGACAGAGAGAGGGGGGAGAATTACAGAGAGAAAAAGAGAGAGAGAAAATGATAGAGAGAGAGGGGGCGAGAATGACAGAGAGAAAGGGAGGGAAGAATGACAGAGAGAAAGGGAGGGAAGAATGACAGAGAGAAAGGGAGGGAAGAATGACAGAGAGAAAGGGAGGGAAGAATGACAGAGAGGGGAGAGAGACTAAGGGATGGGGGAAAGAGAATGAGGGAGGGAGAGAGAGAATGAGAGAGAGGGGGAGACTGAGAGAGAGATGGGACACAAGAATGACGGAAAGAGGGAGGGGGGAGAATGACAGAGGGAGGGGGAGAATGACAGAGGGGGGAGAATGAGGTAGGAAGGGGGAAAGAAGGGGGAAGTTACAGGGAGAGAGGGGGGAATGAGAATGACAGGAGAGAAGGGGGAAAGAGAATAATGGAGAGAGTGGTGGAGTGAGTACTGTATGAATGTTAGAAAATATATATTGGGTATAATAATTAAAATTTTCAGTTAGATAGAAAAAAAATTGAAAGTGAATTGTGCGTGTGTGGTTGTGGGGAGGGGCACATGTTGAAGGTTGGCCTAGGGCACCAAATACCAGGGCATCAGCCCTGGGTTGGATGGGTAAGCTTAAAGCTATAGATCAAGCAATATCCTACATGTGTTTTTTTTTTTAATAAATCAGTTCTGTACTATGAGAAAATACTCAGATTTTTTTTTTTTAAACAACTCAGAATTGCATTTTTAATGTATTATAATGTAAAAAGCATGTTTTGTGTCTATAGCAATCATTTAGAAAGTCCCATCCCCTTCCTCTTCCGAAACAGGCTCTGGGACACCCTTTTGTGAGCCCTGTCCTCTCTCTAGCAGTGCACCAATTGTATCTAGTGACAGCCTGGTCACAGATCTTCCCCCCAGAACTTTGCATCTTTGGCCCTCTTCTGCTGCATTGGCAGAAATTTAGTGAACCCCCTAGCCGAATCTTCACCGATCAATCACAGGATAACGAATCGATCGGCAACTTAGCTAATTACTTATGATTGTATCATTGTATTGATGCACATATTAAAGGGGGGGATAATAAAAAAATAACGTCAGCTGCTGCTTTAAACTAAGAGGAGGCCACAACTGTAGCAAGCTCAAAATCCAGTCCCAAATTATGAGAGAGAGAGAAAGAGAGAATGAGAGCCTCTGTACATCCCTATGCGTTTTGTCACAATGTGACTTCATCAGTCCCCCCTCTACTGTATGTATGTGACTGTGTAACGATCGTGCTCACTACAAACCGGGACCGGACCACGGGGCTGAGGTGGGGAAGTGAATACACTGACCTTATGCCACAGAGTCAGGTCCGCAGTGCGGTTTCCGTGGTCAGACGTAGCCTGGTCAGGATTGGAGAAGGCAGAGTAATCCGTGGATAAGCCGTGGTCAGGATTGGAGACAGCAGGGTTAACGGTATCCAGGCTGGGGTTCGGCAACAGGTAGGCAGGTGAGAAATGCTTCAGCGTAGAAGCTGCAGCGCGGGAGTGTCCTCTGTGCGAGGAGCGAGAGCGGCAAGTTCTGTAAGGAATGGGTTTCAGACAAACCCAGGAGCGGATTTTTTACAGACTGGCTGTGGGATCTTGGCATTAACAGCATCCTTAAGTTCATTATGAAGTTTTCTATTAACTAACTTCTGTCTAAAGTTTGGTGGTAGCCAGAATGCAAGGATGAGAGATTTGGGGAAAATGTATTGTAATGTTTCATCTTCTGTCAGCATAGGTTTCAGATATATGATTATTTTTTGCATTCCCTCTAGGGCAGGGTTGTATGTAGCCACTAGTGGTATGCGTGTGGTTGATTTTTTCTTCTTGTATTGGAGGAGGTGTTCTCGTGGGGCTTTAAGTGCAGTTGTGATTGTTGTGTCAATAGTCTTTGGATTGTATCCCTTCTGTCTCAATGATTCAGTCAGGGTTGTAAGGTACCTGTTTCTGTCTTTAGTGTCAGAGCATATGCAGTGATAGCTTATAGGCTGGCTGTGTATGATTGCTCGTTTTATATGGATGGGATGGAAGCTGGAATTATGGAGATAACTATATATGTCTGTGGGTTTCTTGTTTACAGAATTGTGTAGTTTGCTATTCTTCAGTGTTATTGTAGTATCTAAAAAGTTCACTAAGTTTATCAAATAATCTATTTTGAACTTAATTGATGGGTGGAATAAATTCAAGGACTCATAAAATTGTTTGAGATTTTCCTCGCCCTCTGTCCATATTATAAACAGATCATAATTGCATCTGTAATATTTGTAAGGTTTGTGGAGTCAGGTGGGAAGGAACCTGTTCATGATTGGCCATAAAAATATTGGCCTATTGCGGTGCCATCCTGGTGCCCATTGTAGTCCCCATTAGTTGTAGGAGAATGATATCCTTGTTGAAGCTGAAGTAGTTGTGTGTGAAGATGTATTCTATCAGTTTGATAATTAGTTCAGTGATGTATTTCTGATCCAGGGGAGATGTTGCAAGGAATTGCAAGCATGCCTCAGTGCAACCCCTTGTGGGGTTGTTACTGTACAGAGATTCCACATCCATGGTAACTAGTAGTGTGTTTGATGGTAATTGTTTGATGTTGTTTAGTTTATTGAGAAAATCTGTGGTATCCTGTATAAGCAGTTGATGTTCGTGACTAGTGGTTTTATGATATGTTTAACTAGGCCTGATATTTGTTCAGTGATTGTATCCATACCTGTTATAATTGGTCTGCCGGGGTTTCCTGGGTTGTGGATTTTGGGAAGCACGTAGAAGATACCAATTCCTGGGTTTAGTTATTAGTAGCTCAAATTTTGGTTGCAGGTGATTAAGGAATGATTTGATTAGATTATTGTGTTGTTTTGTACATTGCTGGGTTGGACTCTGGGTCTGTTTCTTGTTGTAGATGTTGTCTGTGAGTTGTGTGTTGCCTTCTTCTATGTATTTATTTGTATCCATAACCACCACTGCCTTAATCTGCTGGTTTGATGGTGATGTTGTGGTTGGTTCGCAGTTCCTTGATTGCAGATCTTTCTTTCCATGGGGGAAAGGTTGTCCATTATTTTTTTCTATTGTGCTGATTCTAGTGAGGAAACTTGCAATCTGAAGCTCTCAATGTAGCCGTTCAGTTTATTTATGTTATTTATTTATAAAATGTTTTACCAGGAAGTAATACATTGAGAGTTTATTTATAAAATATTTTACCAGGAAGTAATACATTGAGAGTTACCTCTCGTTTTCAAGTATGTCCTGGGCACAGAGTTAAGACAAATAATACATGGTTACAAATACAGTTACATAAATGAACAGGGTATACATTATATACAAGACATTGCATGCACAGTTAAAGAAAATATATATTATGGGCGTATGAAACAGTTACAGACCAGATTAAAATGTGAGACAGTGTTAGTTTTGAAAGAACTTAAACTGGTGATGGATGTGAGAGTCTCCGGTAGGTTGTTCCAGTTTTGGGGTGCACGGTAAGAGAAGGAGGAGCAGCTGGATACTTGGTTGAGCCTTGGGACCATGAACAGTCTTTTGAAGTTTGGTCTCAGATGATAATGCTGCATGTGGTAGGGGTGAGGAGCTTGTTCAGATAGATGGACTTGCCCAGAAAGTATTTGAAAGCAAGACAGGAAAGGTGAACTTTGCGCCTAGACTCTAGTGATGACCAATCAAGTTTGCCATTGTGTCCTGTTTGTGGTGTGAAATAGGTGTTCCTCTTCTTGTTGTTGTACTTCGTCATTCTGGGGGAGCTCTCTTTTATATGGAAATATCCTTTCAGTCGTTATCTCCTGAAGAATTCTTCTAGGTCTGAGATTAATTGGATTTGATCCAGTTTGGTGGTGGGACAGAATGTTAGTTCATTGGAAAGAACTGAAATCTCAGGTTGACAGTTCACAGCTTTATATCTCCCAGGCAGGCTGTGTGTACTTCTGGCTTGACAGTGAGTATCTGTTTTGAAAAGTAATTTGAGATATCTAATTCTAAGTTACTGCCATGCTGGTGGTTATTGTTTTTGCAGTGGCGGAGTTGATTAGAATTTTGTTTGTATGAAATACCGCAATCCATTTGCAGGGTTTGGAGTATTGGATGAGGACATTTTCCAGAGAAATAAGAATGTAAAGAAAAAAAAAAAAAGTCCTGCGTTTTTTTCAAACACACTCCATGCCATCATGAGATTTTAATCCAGCCTTCTTCTCTAATGATGATACTTGGGTTATCAATAGTGATCCTATAATTTGTGGAAAATGGAGACCTGAAACAACAGGCCTGGATAAGAATCTAATGACGACATTGAAGTAATATGCTAGCACTGGTCATCATTCTGTAATTGTAGAGAAATTGGTTGGCTGAATAAAATAATGAGGAAGTATCAAAAGAGCGGCATCCCAAAGGTGGTGGAGGGAACAGTAGAGAATGTATTTAAAAATCCTGGGATACAAAAAAAAGTGTATCCTACGTATTACAAATCCAGGATGCAAATAGGGTAAGACTTTACAGCAGTTTTGGAAAATAGGAAAATCAGTTTATTTGTTACATTGTGCCTAATACTATTTTCATGATCCTTTTGTGAGCCAAAACAGTAGGGCATAAAACTCATTTATAATGTAGCTTCTGTTGAATAATATATACATTTTATTATTGATTTTGTGTCTTGAGTTTTCGTTACAGAGGATATGTGGTGCTGAACCTCTCTACCTCAAGGACCAACACACAGTGGCTTTGTTGGGTGTGCTGATGATGCTATTATATCACATTTGCATGCTCCTCTATGGCATGATGCTTTTGTTTATGAACCTGGAATAACTGATTACCTCAGAGGTAATTTCTTTGATTGATCTATGATTAATAGCATGTGCTCTCAAGCATAAAGTAGCTTTCACAGGCAATCTAACTATGACATCAGTTCCTTAATCTAAATTAATTAAAAATAGTAGTCATACCATGTTTGTATGTAGAAGACCTGAATTGAACAAGACGCTTTATCGACCATCAGCTTCAAAACCGGGACAAGACTAGTGATCCCATTAAAAGACATGTGCGTTTTCCTTTAATAAATCTGGTGCAGTTCTTTTATCAATCAGCAATCTGGCTGTATCTTAGTTTTATAGATACATTTGTCTTCAATAAAAGACCATGGGGTCTGTTTACAGGAGTCTCCAGGCAGCGTACAGTAACGGAGGCAAAGCCAGTGCAAAGAACAGCAGCATATACATCAAATTAAATTAAAATTAAATGCAATGGGATTTTTCTTTTTACAAATCTAGTGCATTTGCACTGGTTTTGAACTAGTTGTGCAGCAGGAAGACTTTAGTGAATAACCTCTCCATGTACATCTATAGCTGTTTCCACCTTTTGGCACAATACAGTAAAGCGTTTTAGGATTTATGAATGAATAACTCATCTATCAGATAAACAGGTGCAGCAGTCTTTCTGGCACAGACCAAAATGTGTGCAAAATAAAGCAAAATTAATGAGAAAGCTTTGTCTTGTATGAAAACATTTCATTGTTCTATTGTTCTGCCTTATTGTCTACCCTCTTAACAATCCAGCATGCAAGGTAGACCAAGAGGAAATGTCAGAGGACCATATTAAAAATGAACTTCTTATATTAAATACTAGAAAGCAAACCTATCTTATAGGAGCATTTCACCTTCTGAGGTATCTAAGGAAGCAGGGGTTTGGCGGAGTTTAAATTAACACAGTTCAGCTACAGGGATTCACTGTTCCCCAACTAAAGTAGTACCAAAACCCCACCCAAAAAAACCTAGATGGAACCCCACCTTTAAATATCTCTCTCCCTTTTTAAAAAAAATAATAATAAATAATATGCATTTAAGGAGGCACTGCTGGAGACACATTATGTTTATTTTTTTTAATAGGTTTGAAGCAGGGTGTCTCTGGAGCTGAATCATGTTAATTGCAGCTCCATGACATACTTACCTCAGAAGGGTGTGCTGGTAGAAGCCCAGATGATGCTAGCTGGGGCTATCGAAATGGAGGCTTTAAATGTCCGAACATCATCCCTTGCGGCTTCCTATCGGCCCACGTGATGTGGGACATTTAAACTGCGCAGAGATACTGGCACCCCCTTCCGAGGTAAGTATCTCAGGAAGCAGGGGGTCCCCGGAGCTGAAATCAATGAGGTTCAGCTCCAGAGACGCCCTGTTTTAAACATATTATAAAAAAATAAAATTAAAAAAGCAATGTGTCCACAGGAGTGCCCCTTAGTGTGATCATACGATCCGGTTTAGACAGTACAGTACTGAATTTTCATTAAACGTCCCGATGTCCCGATAATTTTCTAACAACCGTTCAAATGTCCCAGTTTGTAGCTTTTCCCTGTTTGGACTCATTTAAAACTCTTAAAATCGTTAAAAGTAGACACTGCATGTTTATTTAGATTATTATTGATTAATATAAACCAACCTGTCATTTTGCTTCGCTCAAGCGTTTGTGTTATGTCAGGAAACTGAAACAAAGCAATAATACAGCATAAATGGGGAAGCTATTAGAAAAATACCATTGTAATATTTTTAATAGATATCATTTGTTTTATAAATATTTTTTTCATTTGTGTTCTGGTTTCTACTTTTAAAATCTGGTCACCCTACCTTTAACCACAGAGTGATCCCAGTAAAGGGGGGAAAGGGGGACGGTGAAAAATTAAAATAGATACACTATATATTAAATGCTTACACGGCCGTGTGTAAACCCAATCCCAAGATGGTATCTTTGTGGTAGATGGTGACCCTTCTGCAGTTGAGTGCAGGAGGGGTCGTTGTGGTTCACAATATAAATAAATATATAAATACTCACACGGCCCAGTGTGAGTAAAGTCGCAGGGCAGTTGTCTTTATGGTATACACCTAGGTTCCCCGTCAGAGATATTCCCAGGGGTGTTGTGTACGTTACTGCTGGTGGGCAGGGGGTTCAATGCAGGTCTCTATTTCAGTTCCCCCGTTCTGGGCTTCTTCCCCTCCCCGTTACAGAGAGGGGCGTGGGTGAGGCAAAATAATGTATTGGGATCAACAGTGCTCTTTATAACTTCAACGTTTAATGCACATAAATAAAATCCACAATAAATGCACTCACATGGTATTTACATTAAGCTGGTTGTTCTCCCGTGGCTGCGGTTTGCACCGGTCCCCGGCCGCTCTCTCCGCGTCCGGAGTTGGAATTGATGTCAGTTCCTGGCGCGGCTGTGACTGTAAACTGCTCCCCTCAGCTACGGAAGCCCCAGTGTCCCAAAAGACTTCAACGAATTAGAGCAACGCGTTTCGCCGATTGGACGGCTTCCTCAGGCTCATTCAATGACGTAGGTAGGGTCTGATAAACTTATATAGACCCTCAGTTTGCTAATTGGTTAAATAGCGGGAGGGGTTTGCTGCAATTACTTGCAATTAATGCCATATGCTCCATATAGATGATGAGCCTCTTGTGGTGTTCCTTAACACTCTACAATTGTGATCATACAAATTCTTGCGTCCATTTATAATTTTGTGTACCCTTTTTTTTTTTTAGCAGGTGTCTTGGATATTCTACAATAACCTTTGCCTTTGAGTTTGTCCTAAGTAAAAAATATTGCTATCCCTTGTTGACAATCTATAACGTCTAACATCCATACTCGTAATGTGCAAGTACGTACAGTATTTGTATGTATTTATCTTTATCATCAACAATAGATTGTGATTCCATGAGGAATTTTAAATTTAACTTTAACCTGACAACTAGTAAGACATACGTAGAGCGGTAAACATTCAATTTCAGTTAGCGTCATGAATACCATTTTATTTTTAAAATAATTTTTCCATAGAGAAATAAACTATGTTTTTTAAAGTGATTTGTATAAAAATTGATGTTCTTAATATCATTTTAACCTGAATATTTTTTAAACAGTATAGAGAAATATACTATGTTTTTATAGATATTTGTAGAAAAATTGCTGATTTTAGACCTCAATGTATAAACCAATTTGACTGTATAATATGACTAAGTAAGGTAGATAATATAAACTGTGAAATAGATAGTAGTACCATTTTCTAAATTGAAATTAACATAGATCATAAGGTTTGCATAATGACCTTAGATAAGCACCCAAAAAAAAAAAAGGGAATACAAGTTAAAAATGATTATTAACAAGTTTATTATTTGTGTTGCTACTGTATGTGTTTAAATAGCGATTTGTCTGAAAACAGTTGTCTTTAGACTTTTTAATGTAACCCAAATGATTGCACATTACGAGTATGGATGTTAGACGTTATAGATTGTCAACAAGGGATAGCAATATTTTTTACTTAGGACAAACTCAAAGGCAAAGGTTATTGTAGAATATCCAAGACACCTGCTAAAAAAAAAAGGGTACACAAAATTATAAATGGACGCAAGAATTTGTATGATCACAATTGTAGAGTGTTAAGGAACACCACAAGAGGCTCATCATCTATATGGAACATATGGCATTAATTGCAAGTAATTGCAGCAAACCCCTCCCGCTATTTAACCAATTAGCAAACTGAGGGTCTATATAAGTTTATCAGACCCTACCTACGTCATTGAATGAGCCTGAGGAAGCCGTCCAATCGGCGAAACGCGTTGCTCTAATTCGTTGAAGTCTTTTGGGACACTGGGGCTTCCGTAGCTGAGGGGAGCAGTTTACAGTCACAGCCGCGCCAGGAACTGACATCAATCCCAACTCCGGACGCGGAGGAGAGAGCGGCCGGGGACCGGTGCAAACCGCAGCCACGGGAGAACAACCAGCATATTGTAATACTATGTGAGTGCATTTATTGTGGATTTTATTTATGTGCATTAAACGTTGAAGTTATAAAGAGCACTGTTGATCCCAATACATTATTTTGCCTCACCCACGCCCCTCTCTGTAATGGGGAGGGGAAGAAGCCCAGAACGGGGGAACTGAAATAGAGACCTGCATTGAACCCCCTGCCCGCCAGCAGTAACGTACACAACACCCCTGGGAATATCTCTGACGGGGAACCTAGGTGTATACCATAAAGACAACTGCCCTGCAACTTTACTCACACTGGGCCGTGTGAGTATTTATATATTTATTTATATTGTGAACCACAACGACCCCTCCTGCACTCATCTGCGGAAGGGTCACCATCTACCACAAAGATACCATCTTGGGATTGGGTTTACACACGGCCGTGTAAGCATTTAATATATAGTGTATCTATTTTAATTTTTCACCGTCCCCCTTTCCCCCCTTTACTGGGATCACTCTGTGGTTAATTGTCTGTATTTGTTTTATCTGTGCATCTACTTATCCCTCGCTCCCCCTACTTTGTTTTGTCTATACATTTCTATAAGGGCTTTGGATCATCCCTTTATTAGGGGTAGAAGCAGAAGGGATCGCAAGAACAACTCCGCATCATTAGCAATTAACCACAATAATTGGTTTCATCGCTCTTCGGAAAATTCTGTAACTTAAGGTAAGCACCTGGTTCTTACATATCACCCTACCTTTAACCAACAGGCAGCAAAGCCTCCATTTACTAAGAGATAAATGAGCAGCTACTGTACTGTATCTCAAGAGCATACAAACTGAAAGGTAAGCATCAAGGTAGACAGGATTCCAACATCTTGACAAGAAGATGACAGGAAGAAATGTGTGTCTTTTTAAATTGTGTACTTTAAGGGATTTATAACAATTTATAACAATATCTGCAAATACATGCAATTTTTGATTTATTTTTTTTGCAGTTTATGATGTTATAAGCGTAAGCCTTTACAAATAGGAAATGTGTGTTGCCACTTGCTCCTCTGCTCTGCTCCTTCCACCTCATAAGAAGTTGCTCTTAAGAAGCATTCTGGGTAGCTGCTCCAAATGGCTCATGGACAGGGAAATTGATTAAAAAAAAAACCTTGGTGTGTGTTTCTGTGTGATCCTTTTTCTCCCTCATAACATCCTGTTTGAATTATCAGCATGAGGCTTGTTGCCAACCAGTGTCCTCCAAGTGCGTGACTAACCCTCATACAGTTAGCTGATTGCAGATAATAAGTTAATAAACAAATTGCGCTCCGCTTTTGAAGTTGTCACTGCAAATCTTACATAGCTTGTTATGAAAACAACGTATTATGCAAAATCTAAATGTGAACCATACATTAACACATTCGGTGCCTGCAAAGCACTACATGGCACTGAAGTGGTTAAAAGCACTCAAAAACTGTGTTACACACTGCAAACAGAACACATTTTAGCCATGCATGTGAGTGTCCCTATAAACCTACATAGGATTATGTCCAAAATTCTAAATGTATCCTCTGGTCTGGAGTCTGGGCTAATTTATGAACACTCCTGTGTACGGAGCTGGCCCCGCCTGCAGTGTCTTTGGTCTGTTTTAATTACAGTAGAATTAGCAGAATAGCTTAATTATCTATTTCCTGAATAACAGCATGGTGTGTGTTTTCCATCACCTTATGAAAGGTGAACTTTTTTGAGTTTATAAATGAATATAACTATTTATACAAATGTAGCCTAGTGCCCCTGACTATAGCCTTCCACTGGCCTCAACACTATATATCCTGATAGGAACAGGCCGTGTTGGGGTTAAACGCCTGCTCAGGGCCTAGCCTGCAGTTGCAGCCTGGATGGGTACTATGTTGCCTTAATCAGGGGCAGGCCTAAACTGGCAGATGGTGTGATGCCTCTCAGTACCTGGACCCACCCTGTTATGGGGCGGGGTTACAAGCCCTATCCCCGGTATAAAAGCTGACACTCCATCAAATTGATGTGTGAGGTGTGGTATGGTGTGATTCCCTTTTCCCTGCAAGAGGCTAAAGGAGCTGAGGAGGGACTCTTGGGGCCTCAAGCCCCTGGGTTCTGCTCCAGGGAGTGTGGAGGATGCCATGGTGTATGCCAAATAAAGATGCCATTGTGCCAGCAATAATGTGTGGTTATTGTAAAGGAGAATTGCCTGTGGGGACCATCCTGCTTCTAGCAGAATCCTCATGGGATGGAGGTGCTGCAACCAAGGAGGAATGCCTGCCCTGTTACCGCTCCCACACAACATCCGCAGAGCAATTAAGACCTCTTGTGACAAGCAGGTGAGCTGCAGCACCAGAGAAACACCCATGTACTGTAGTGGCCAGATCTCCCGTGGGAGGGGGGAACAGGTGCTACATCAAAAAAAAGCAATTATGGTATTCTGCATGTTCAACATGCAAATATGTGTAGTCTTCTGCCAACCTTAATTACAGTTTTATCAAATCTATGTATTTCTTACGCTATGTTACTAAAAATTACCTGCACACACAAAAAAGCAAACATTTTGTTGTACTGTGACTGTGACATTAAGGTACAACTATGGTAAGTTTTTATCTTCTGGTATTGACACAGAATCAATTACCAGAGATCAGTTGGCTAGTTCAGAGGAAGGCTTAATCCTGCTCTACTAATAGCTTTCACATACGTATAGGTACTGTACGTAAAAGGAAATGTAATGCCTTATTCAGTTCCTAAAATTCACCCAAAGTCCCAAGCAGCATCATTATCTTACATTCAAGGGAACAGGTTTGGGGTTCTTATTGCACTGACTAAGCGGTGATATACTGTAGCTTTCTCTTAGCAGTTGGTGCTGGTCGGTGAAGGATCGCCAGAACCTCAACTCTGCCATAAGAATCAGCAAAACATACTGGACAAATAACAAGCTCCTATTAAACCCCCAAAAACTGAGCTTTGTCTGTGTTTTATGTTATGTCTCTGGTTTTAATAAGAATCAGCAACACAGATGAAATCTTCAGCAGCCACAAAGTTCAAGAATCAGTTTCACGGCAAGACATTGTACTTCATCTTCATATTTTATTGGAGGTGTCTGGACGCACAACGTTTTGGAGAAATATATTTTACATGAGGAAGTGGTTTCCGCGAAACGTTGTGATTTTTTAACAGTGCGGCTACTGAAGATTTAATCTGGAAAACAGTCGAATAGGCCTTTTTCGGACGAAATTGGCACATACGGTATTGAGTAAACATTAAAGTCTTTGTGGTGCCTTATGCAGTTTAATGTGTGTGATTTAAGGTGACCAGTGAAATCTGAGGAAGCTTGTGGCTTTTCAACCAATTAAAAATACTTTCTTTAAAAAGAAAAAATGGCAAAGCCTTCAAAACAATATGACACTAAAACACATTTCTAAAAAATATTATTCAGAATCTATAAGCAAACAGAATCAGTATTTCCTACTTTATCACAATTTATATCTCCATGCATGTCCTAAGCACTGCACTGCAGATAAATAACAATATGGAATAAATTAACTATTGGGACATGGTTGTTCTAGAAAGAAACGCATCACAAAATGCTAATTATTTTGAAATGCAATATGGAAGTTTGGCAGGGTTACTTACACGCAGTGGTCTCCTGTAATCTCTCTGTGTTGTGATTGAAAACATTATCTTTCTATTAAGCTTCAGTGTGGTAAATCTGATGGTACAAGCTGATAAAAGATGCTGCTGCCAGCCACATACAGTATGTATTGTATCCAGAAATATAGCAATAAACTATGCATTAGTTTTTACAATATATAGAGGTTTTAAGCTTCACAGTGGTTTCAAAGGAGAATGCATTCCTACAAGTGCATGCTATTTTTTCATACTTTCCATATGTTGGAATATGTACTGTAGTGCTTTATAAAAAAAGTAGACTCTGAATCCTAAACAGAAACATCTATTTGCATTCATCTACGTAAACTGCAGCAACTCCACTCAAATTCCCCCAAGTTCAATATTTGTGAAAAAAAAGTTTATTTTATTAAAAAATCATTCAAACCTGTATATGCCCAATGGCCGTTAAGTAGCAGATGGCTCATGTGAATTACATCAGGATTATGTTCAAAGCCAGACTATCTATCCATGTGATTGCTATGTGGCCAGTAAACACTTTTTACTTAAAGCATATTTTCTCACAAATGCTGTACCTGGAGTGATTAAAGAGACTTATAAAATATATTTCAGACAAGGCTTGAATGATGGAACCTTTGATACTCAACAGTGATCTTTACATTTAGTACCTCGAAGATATCATGATTTTTATATATTTTGGGGGGATGGTTGAGAAAATAGCAATCACATTGTCCTATGAAATAAGGGTTTTGCTGCCTCAAGTGTATTATTTTATCCACACCAGTGTTGAATGGTTTACTGTGTATTTCCCAGAATCACTTTAGGATGCATTGCACTTGTATAACATGGTATGTTCCATAGTACCTATCTTTCCCCACATAGCTATGTAAGTCCTTTTAAGTTCCAGGCAGTAGCAGGTTAATCGATGGGCCAGTGACCCCCCTTCTCCTTCCCTTGAAAGGAAGGAAGGTGGTGCCTCATGGCCTGTGTACAACCCCTTGGAGGTGGGTACAGTCCATGAGCCCGCCCCTTCCAGAGTTTTACAAGGGGAGTAGCTAAAAGTTAGTGAGTCGGATTCTGGTCCCCAAGGAGAGAGGAAGGCTGTCAGTCTTCCCCATTGGGGGAAAGCAGGCCCACTCTAGGCCGGATGGCCTAGAGACCATCAAGACCAGAGCCCCACATTATCGGGGAAGCACCATCTAGAGGTCCTGGGATCTCAGAGATACTATGCTGCCATGAAGAGCTGCTGCAGCAATCACCACAATAGATCTGGTTCAAATATACCTCTGCCTGGTGTCAGTTCCTGGGCAGGAGGGGTAAGGAGTGCAGTGATGGGGGCTGACACCCACACACCATGGGTTCCATCACAGCTGGAGGTGCTGAAACCAACAAGTAAGGAGAACCCAGAGATCTGTCTAAGCCTGTCCTGCTCCTGTCTCATTACCAACTAGCAGATGACTCAGGACTCCTCCAGCCTATAGGTATAGCACCACACACCTGGTAATACGCCTATCCCCCCAGCACTGGTCCCTATGTGAGATTGGGGGGAGGGGGGGCATGTTACACTTGCAAATATACAATTCATGCTGCTTACTAAAATGGCTGTGTGATGACCCACCTGGTCTACAGAGCGAGTATACTCCCTTCTTGTTTTTCAAGTTAAATTCATCTGCAACCAGGGGACTCCGGAACTTGGAGAACAGCGGATGAGCTACAGAGGAAACCCCAGACCAAAAAGCGGAACAACAAAAGTTTGCTTTAAACCACTCACATAAAATTCAAAAATATATTGGTATCCATGACAGCAGTAACAACAGATTATCTGTGATCCTACGAAACGTGTGTTATTAACATGAATGCACCATTCATGGATGTATTGGTAAGTTGAAAGGAACAGATTTAATGTATTAGTAACTAGCTGAGAGACCCGGCGTTGCCCGGGATGTGAACCGTGAATAATTATGTGTAAATGTTGTATTCTAATGTGTATTGCAAACTTCTAATTTGATGTGAATGTTATCAGCAAAGAAAAGGTGAACATTGTTGTTTGTATAATTGTGCTCTTGTACGTCAGGGAATTTTAGAAAAGATGCAGGGATGTTTCATTTCAAATGACGGGCAGTATGTGCCTATTGCAGGGATGTTAATCAGCAAAAGACCTTGGAATTGCTTGGCATACAGTATCTTTCTGTCTACTTCTAGTATCCTGTAGAATATAAATTCTTAAAGTGTAACACTCCTATAAACATATGAAAAAGTCACCTATAATAGTTATTTTTACTGTATTACTTGTAGATGATTTTGCAACGCAAACGTACATTTTTCTAATACATAAGATCAAAGTGCTAGGCAGTGTATATTCGGTCTAGGACCCTTTGTCACGGCTGTTTCGCAACTTATCTGTGACTCACCTCGCTGTCAGGACACTCACTGCTGACACACCTCGCTGTCTGGCCACTTCACCGCTAAGGGAAGAACCTAACCTTAACCTTTACCGTAAAAACCCGTAATGTTGAACCCTAATACTAACGCTACCCCCTACCCTAATAACCTTAACCCGTTAGCCTAAAACCCCTTACCCTATCCACTTACCCTAACCACTAAAAGCCCTAAAGTTAACGCCCTACCCTAGCCATTAAACCCCCTAAAGTTAACCCCCTACCCTAAACACTAAAAACGTACCTTCTCATAGAAGTGGCCGGCGGCGGAGAGTTCATCTGTAACCAGACGCCGGTGGGGACTTGGTCGCGGTGGCATCGCCGCGACCAAATTTTCCATTCATGTGTATATTTACATAGCAATACAATAATAATTATAATACACAGTGATTGAGAAAGGGTCCATTTCTTTTCAAGAGTAGATGGCCAGCCTAGTGGATTTGATATACTTCTTGGATATTTTTGAAGTATTTAAAGCTCCAGTAGCTTTATGGGCCTTGGAAAAGTGTAGATTCAATGTAAGTTTTAATACCTTTAGTTTTAGAACATGAAATATCTTCGTACTGTAGATGAAATTAGAGTGTACAGAGCTATCAAAACCTTACCTGTGTCTTAACAAGTGTACTGCCTAATGCTATTTGTAACACGAAGTATCACACAGGCTATGGTATATATAGATTATTCAGCAATATACATGTTCGTTATGCTGAAGTGCAGGGAAAGAATAATAGGAAACCTTACAGGCTGTTGCTGTTCCCGCAGAATCAGAATCCAGACTTAATCATGACAAATCTTAATACATGACAGCCTCTCTGATACTTGCAGTGTCCCAAATGACATGATCCAGGAAGGCTAGGTCCTGAACCCTGTATAGTAGATCTCAACCATGTTATTTGTGTGAAGTCCATTATACAGTATGTGCAGTCCCACAGTGAATTAAAGAAAATCTCAAATAATCTGTACCCGTAAGAAATATAATATTATTATCTTTTATTTGTAGGGTGCCAATATACTGTATATAGCAAAGCAGTACAATGTTAGAGGAAAATCAATAACATTGTATAATAAAAATAGTACATACAAACGAAGACAGCACAGAGAGACATGAAAGAAAAAATGGATGATGTGTGCTTCAAGTGAGGAAAAGGAGAGGGGATGACAAGGGGGTATCACTTTGAAAGTGCATTGAGGAGGAGAGAGCAGAATGCCCACTCCTCCACCGTGTCAGTTTCCTCTTCATTGGCAGACCTTTTATTATTACATAGATTCTCTTTTCTCAATGGTAAGAACAATATAAATCTTACTTGGAAAATATTTGTTTTTATTGTAGCCCTGTTTCCTAGTGAACACAGGCCGCTACCGTGTGCTGTATAACCTGCAGGCTCACAGGGCCTAAGCCTCTGCCACGGAGAGCCCGGGGGCCGCGCAATACTATTTACTTGGTGCAGCGCCTCCACCTGCGACAGCTTCCGCCAGAGGGGAAGTGGTTATTCGCAGGACAATATGTACATCAACACACACACACAGCAATATAACCAACCAATAACTTTCATAGCATGAATAGAAACTGCGTAGCCTCTCTCTCTTTCTAACAGATGTCCCTCGCTAGAGGGAACACTATACTCTGCGTCTCGCAGGACGCTCACTTCCCTCCTCCACCGGGTGATCCCACCCCGTGTCAAGTTCCCTCCTCCACCGGGTGATCCCACCCGTGTCCAGTTCCCTCGTGCAATATCCCCACCACCCTCAATTGAGACAATGAACCTGTGTGTGTGACTGTGCAGCCACTGTGTCCTGAATAAATGGTGATACCGTTGGTGCACTTGTAGTTTACCTGCCGGGCACTCCAGTACCCGGTCCTGCAACAGCCTTCACAAAGGATCGGTGTGGAGCCGAGGTGACGTCGCTATGGCGTCCGGGGCGATCCCACCCAGACTCACAGCAGCACCGCAGCGGAGTCTGAGCCCAGAGCTGCCGCGGAGTAGGTAATGTCCAGGTAGCGATACGTACACAATAAGGGAACCGGAACCTATCTAGGGCCAGTCCCTATCTCAGCTTCACTACTGGGGCTCAGGGCCTATCTGGACCTGTTGTATAAGGCCTAGGTAGGGGCTGGATGCCTCCCTACGCCGGAGCTCCTTCTCCTTCCTCCTCTTGCTAGCTCTGACAACGTGCGCGCCCTTCGACCCCTTTTCCTCCCTCACTCACACCTGATTGGTCCTCGCGCGTCACGGGTCTTGCGGGGCTGCTGGGACCCGCTCCCTTCCTATCAGAGCTCTCCTCCTTTGTTGGCTTTGGCAGCTATGCCCGCGCATGCGCAACCTCCTGCGCCAACCTTCAACATGGCGACTCTCTTCCGATACGGAGCGTTCCCTGTACCGCAGCCCTTCCCATCCCACAACACAACCACAACTGGTGGTATGGGGGTCCCGGCTACATTATTATTCACAAACTAAGGTTACTTTCTAATAGTTTTATTTTATTTCTGTAACTATTTTTCCTTTTTTAAAATATGTTAAAGTATGATTATATCCATATGTGCGTGTATATCAGAATGAAAAGGTATAGGACAGTGCCTATATTTAACCAACTGTTGGTTCTTAGTGAAAAAATAGGTGCAAAAGCAGCGCTTATGCAAACAAATAATATAAAAGCAACCTTAGATACAGTGTCCAATTGGTAGTCCTGGAGCAGCCTAAAGAGATTGTTCTGGTATCTTTCACCCAGACTTGGAATTGTGGAAAAAGGCAACCTCTTCTGGCGCTGATGAAAGGATATGGAGTGGATAGAGGACGCAATTCTTCTTTTCTTTTCCTGAGGTCATTGGTGAAAAGAAGAATTGCGTCCTCTATCCACTCCATATCCTTTCCTCAGCGCCAGAGGAGGTTGCCTTTTTCCACAACTGTTGGTTCTGTTGACTGATCTAACCACACTTGTACTGTATTATAATAAAATATATGATATAACAATATTAGCAATCAATTAATATAGCCAATTTAGATAATACGTGGCTTAAACATATAAATGCATGTGAAGGAAATCATAGGCAAGTATTCATATTAATGTGAAATGACACAAAGTAGCTAAAAATAAACACTAAAATAGACTACTAAGCCAAACAATATATAAAAGTCCAGAAACTTCGCATTAGTTGCTAGTACAAATGTGTGATGAAAAAGGAACCAATTTTGGCATCCTCTTGACCCTGGCAGCTCTCTTCATGGACAAAAACCAGGATAAAATAACTAACACAAAAATCCATAGAAAAAGTGCTTTCTATGAGATCAGCTCATGCTCCTGAAAGGCCCTCTGCAAATCCCAACGGCTGATATCCACCTTACTAGGACCACACTATGAGATGACATAGCCTGCTGAGATCCCTGGTGGATATCTGCACGAATGGAGCATGAACGCACTTTTTCTACGGATGTTTGCGAGTTTGTTATTTTATCCTGTCCAGAAAATGAAACTGTCCAATCGATTTTACACATGAAGCGGGCGCCTTTTTTTCACACATATATATATATTACAATGCTGTCTCTTGCTTTACCAGACCTTGGAACGGTAACGTATGTCTATATTATCCATATGGGGCAAGCACCTACAGCCTATCAGCACCTAAGGAGTGCCAACTGTTCTATTTGACTATATATATATACTTATACTATAGACATATATATATATAGTCAAATAGAACAGTTGGCACTCCTTAGGTGCTGATAGGCTGTAGGTGCTTGCCCCATATGGATAATATAGACATACGTTACCGTTCCAAGGTCTGGTAAAGCAAGAGACAGCATTGTAATTCTACAATTGAGTGCTGTCTCTTGCTTTACCAGACCTTGGAACGGTAACGTATGTCTATATATATATATATATATATATACATATATATATATATATATATATATATACAGTGGTCAACAAATCACCCAAAAATCTACTCGCCGAACAAAAAATCTACTCGCCACCTAGCCCCACCCCTGGTCCCGCCACCAGCCCCGCCCCTAGTCCCGCTTTTTAAAAAAAAAATGAATAAATTCCAAGTAAGAAAAACATTCGTTTTTGACATCAGTTTATTTATTGTATTAGTGGGAGAGATCCGAAGATTCCAGCGGTGCACAGCTTGTAGAAATGGGAGACCAGCAAGGTGTGGATTAAAAATAAAAATTTATTGAAAAAACATTTGGTTACGGGGACACACTCTGACGCGTTTCGGACCTGCGTGGTCCTTAATCATAGAGCTGATTCGCGTCTCCAATTCCCCCTGTCTTATAGTGTAAACCCCTCCCCCTTTGCGTCCTCGCGCTATGTGTTTGGCGCGAAAAACACCGGTTCAAAGCGATTAGTGGTCTATGCCTATCAGCTGTGTGTGTGCGCGTGTCGGAGGGTATCGTGCATATTGATTAGCCATGTGCTGTACTCCTGCAACAACACTCGCTGTCCGGTTGCTAAGTGACCGCAGTAAACACTGCCTACGTCATGGCGCTATGTGTATCAGCGCAACCGCGCTCTGTGATGGGATATACCTGTCTGGTGGCTGCTCGTGTAAATCCTGAGCTACCCCACATCCCTCTGTTGTTATGATGTTACACAGAAATGACATGACATAGGGTAACCCCATGAGTGGACGGACGCTCCGGGGTGGGGGGTGTATTTGTGCATACTGTGAACTGTATCACTGCGAGACACGGGGGACAAATACATTTATATTTAACCTGAGACACTAGATACCTTTATTGAACACTCCGTTACGGGATAATTGATTACCCCCCAACCTGCTGGAATATAAAAATATATTTGGATATAGTATTTAATTATACCATTATTTTGCTTTAATTTAGTTTAGGAAGTGTTTCAATTCCCAGTCCTGGTTTATGCCCCTGGGTGCCATGGTCCCAAGGGCATAGATCCAGAACATTTCTCGACGGTTTAATAGTGCCTCCCTATTTCCTCCTCTAGGGTGTACAGGGATCTTTTCAATAGCACTGTATTTAAGGGTTTTAATTGATCCATGTTTGCATGTATTAAAGTGACGCGCTACTGGGAACCGCTCATCTTGATTTCTGATACTGCGTATATGCTCTGTAATTCTCACTTTTACTGATCTAATTGTCCTGCCAATGTAGCCACTACCGCATGCACATTTCAAGAGATAAATTACGAAATCAGTGTTGCATGTCATAAATGATTCAATCTTGTAGATATGACCAGTGTGTACATCTCTTAGGGACTTGACAGGTTCCGCATGCCTACACAGATTGCAGTTGCCACATTTATAGAATCCCCTTGGTAGCTGTGTAATGTTTTTGCTTTCTGAGCAGAATAAACTGGGGGATAAAGAATTACCAATGGTCTTTGCCTTCTTGAATACTATTCTTGGTTTTTGTATAGTATATGGATCTAATTCAGAATCCAATTGCAGAACCCCCCAGTGTTTTTGCAGAATGTGCCGTATTTGCTCTGCCTGTCTAGAGAAGGTCGTTATGAAGAGTGGGACCTGAGCTGCCTCTTCCCGTTTCAAGGAATTCTTTGGTTTCCTCTTTTTGATCAGATCATTACGATCGGTATGATATTTGTCATATGTGATAGATTCATGTAAAAGCACTGGGTCCAATACTCGGTTTTGGTCATAGGCTGACTCCCTAACCCTTGAAGGATTATGATTATTTGCTGAAGTCCTACACGAGATTGAGCACTGTTTTTGGGACCCTTGCCCCATTTCCACATACTATTTATTGTATTACATTATACTACAATTAGTCCTTGTTACGTGTGTGTGTGTGTGTGTGTGTGTGTGTATGTGTAAATGTCGGATTTAGAAAAAAAAAGCCAGATGTGAATGACTAGTTTCCTGAACCCCATAACTAGTGCTTGGACGCCCCCGCGTCACAATATCTAAAGCAGCAATCCCGTCTGGGATCTTACCTGATCCGCAGTCTCTCAATGTCCAGGTACCCTCATTCCCGCAATGTTATACATTGGAGGGGAGGTATTCCTTACCTGTCTTCTGGTTTAGGGGGGCTTCCGATGTCTTCCGTGTGAAGCTCGAGAGTTAGATCTGAAAGAAAGCAGTATAGGTTATTTTGGTGTAGGTATAGGGCAGTTAAGATATACTGCACCGACACACTTTATTCGAGCAAATACCCGGTTTGTACCTGGCAGATACCTGGAATGCGCCGCTCCTCACCTCTGACAAGCCCCGTTGCATTTGCCTTTCCAGCCTGGGTTCATGGCTGGCTGACGGGCGGCTGATCTGTTAAATGATAATGATTAGGATTTAATAGGCTGCAATGCTTCGCGTGTCTACCAGATGGCATAAATTCATGAATTGTAATGCAGTATATATATATGTACTGTGCAGTATTGCAGCCAGTGGGAATAAAATGCTTCAATCCCTGCCGGAAAATAACTCAATGCACTCGGGCAGAAAACAGTCACAAACCTCAATACACCCGGGTATACCCGAATTCGTGGGACTAGCCGAGCTCGAATAAAGTGTGTCGCCAGTGTATAGGGTAAATAAGAGATCCAGATTGTGAGAGAGAGTGTGGGTGAGAGAGAGATAGAGAGAGAGAGAGAGAGTGGGTGAGAGAGAGAGAGAGAGTGGGTGAGAGAGAGAGAGAGACAGAGAGACAGAGAGAGAGAGAGAGAGAGAGAGAGAGAGACAAAGAGACAGAGACACACACACACACACACAGAGAGAGCGGCACACATAGAGAGAAAGAGAGAGAGAAAGAGACACACAGATACAGAGAGAGACAGAAAGAGCGAGAGACACAGAGAGAGAGAGAGAGAGAGAGAGAGACACAGAGAGAGAGAGAGAGACACAGAGAGAGAGACACACACACAGAGAGAGAGAGAGACACACAGAGAAAGAGAGACACACGGAGAAAGAGAGACAGAGAAAGAGAGACACAGAGAAAGAGAGAGAATGAGAGAAACACAGAGAGAGAGAACACACACAGAGAGAGAATGAGAGACAAAGACAGAGAGAGAGTGTGACAGAGAGAGAGCGACAGAGAGAGGGCGACAGAGAGAGGATGACAGGGAAAGGGTGAGGGCGACAGGGAAAGGGTGAGGGCGACAGGGAATGGGTGAGGGCGACAGGGAATGGGTGAGGGCGACAGGGAATGGGTGAGGGCGACAGGGATGGGTGAGGGCGACAGGGAAAGGGTGAGGGCGACGGGGAAAGGGTGTGGGCGACAGGGAAAGGGTGTGGGCGACAGGGAAAGGGTGAGGGCGACAGGGAAAGGGTGAGGACGACAGGGAAAGGGTGAGGGCGACAGGGAAAGGGTGAGGGTGACAGGGAAAGGGTGAGGGCGACAGGGATGGGTGAGGGCGACAGGGAAAGGGTGAGGGCGACAGGGAAAGGGTGAGGGCGACAGGGAAAGGGTGAGGGTGACAGGGAAAGGGTAAAGGTGACAGGGAGAGGGTGAAGGCGACAGGGAGAGGGTGAAGGCGATAGGGAAAGGGTGAGGGCGACAGGGATGGGTGAGGGCGACAGGGATGGGTGAGGGCAACAGGGAGAGGGTGAGGGCGACAGGGAGAGGGTGAGGGCGACAGGGAGAGGGTGAGGGCGACAGGGAAAGGTTGAGGGCAACAGGGAGAGGGTGAAAGGGAAAGGGTGAGGGCAACAGGGATGGGTGAGGGCAACAGGGAAAGGGTGAGGGCGACAGGGAGAGGGTGAGGGCGACAGTGAGAGGGTGAGGGCGACAGGGAGAGGGTGAGGGCGACAGGGAAAGGGCAAGGGCAACAGGAAAAGGGTGAGGATGACAGGGATGGGTGAGGGCGACAGGGAAAGAGTGAGGGCGACAGGGAGAGGGTGAGGGCAACAGGAAGAGGGTGAGAGCGACAGGGAAAGGGTGAGAGGGAGAGGGTGACAGGGAGAGAGGGTGACACACTCACAAACACACAGACTCACTCACAGACACACAGACACACTCACTCACAGACACACACACTCACTCACAGACACACACACTCACTCACAGACACACACACTCACTCACAGACACACACACTCACAGACACACACACTCACTCACAGACACACACACACACACTCACACACACAGTCACTCAGACACACACACACACACACACACACACACACACACACACACACACACACACACACACACACACACACACACACACACACACACACACACACACACACACACAGTCAGTCAGTCAGTCACACACACACACACACACACACACACACACACACACACACACACACACACACACACACACACACACACACACACACACACACACACACACACACACACACACACAGTCACTCAGTCAGTCACACACACACAGTCACTCAGTAACACACACATACAGTCACTGTCGCACTGTAACACACTCACACTCACCCACTGTCACTCTCACACTGTCACTCACACACACACTCACCCGCAAGGCAGGGGGGTCGCACATGGCAGCAGTGGGGCATCCGCACGGCAGTGGGCCCTCCACATGGCAGGAGGGCCTCTGCAAGGCAGGGGGGGTCGCACATGGCAGCAGGGCCCTCCGCACGGCAGGAGGGCCTCTGCAAGGCAGGGGCAGCATCCCCCCTCCATAGGCGGACACCGCCGCAGCACCCCCCCTTCCCCGAAGCGGAAGCGGACGCTGCCACAGCACTCCCTCCCCCCCGAAGCGGACGCCGCACCCCCTCTAGAGGCGGACACCGCCGCTGCCGCAGAAGCCTACCTCCCGTCCCGGACAACAAGCAGGGACCCCCCCCAGCCAACCTCCCACCCCGGGCAGCAAGCGGAGACACCCTCAGCATACCTACCGCCCCGGGCAGCAAGCGAGGATCAGGGGCAGGGGGGGGAGGGGGGGAGAACTGGGGGCAGGAGGGGGAGGAGATCAGGGGCAGGTGGGGGAGGAGATCGGGGGAAGGGCTAACCCAGAGCTGCCAGGCTGCCCTCTTCCCCGCGTCAACCCAATCAGGAAGGGGGATTATTTATTTATTTGAAAAAAAAATTGGCGCGAGCAAGGGAATTCATAGAGCCGCAGCTCGCCATGGGCGTGTGGTTATATGTATTTGTCGAACACTGTATATATAAATATATATATAGTCAAATAGAACAGTTGGCATTCAATAGGTGATGATAGGCTGTAGGTGCTTGTCCCATATGGATAATATAGACATACGTTACCGTTCCGAGGTCTGGTAAAGCAAGAGACAGCACTCAATTGTAGAAAACTTCACAAAGTGTATTAGTGAAAATAGTGGTAGATCAAGAAACCCGTTTCAGTCCTCCAAATTGGGACCTTCCTCAGTATCCCCCTCACATGTCTGTGAGATTCTTAATGGCCCATCGGACTAACACAGCGGGGGGTCCCTGCAGTCCCATTCAAACTGAATGGAACTGCAGGGACCCCTGCTGTGTTTATCCAATGGACCATTAAGTTTCTCACAGAAATGTTGAAGCATGATGAGGCATTTACTGTGCGACTGCCCCAGAATTTCCCAGGCAAGAGTTCTAATATTGGTGGCTGCATCTGTATATGTTATCAGTAAAGATAAGTTTTTATATCACTGTGTGTGTATATTTATTCTTTACTGCGTATTCCTGGGGAGGGGTTATCCAACTACGCTTGGATCCCTCCCAGGTGGAGGCGCTGTCCTCAGATCAACTGTAATCACCCCAGGCTCCCTGCAGCTAAGGATGAGGCCTCCTGTGAGCCACTAAGGAAATGCACCACACGTAGTTTCCTAGACACGGGGGAAAGGGGGCTAGTCAACCAACAAAAATATTTTAAAATCAGTTTTGAAAGATTTAAATTCATTTAATGGCTTATTGTCATTAGTTCGGTTTAGTCTAATGCGTGAATGAACTTTTAAGTTACCATCAAAATGTATAAACTTTCTTTAGTTCGCATTAAACAAAGCAAAAGGCCTGGCTGTTCATGTTTCTGATCATCAACTTAAAACAGGTGATTAATGTACTAGTATGATGGTACTGAAGGTAGAATTACTGTTCAAATTTTTTTTTTTATTTACATATCAGCACAACCACTTTTTTTACTTGAAAAGCTATACAGTTCCACTGTTTCAATTTTCTTCAGACTACCATTATTTTTTTTAAACATTTCCACTCCCAATTAAATCATATACAGTACTTAGCTACATACAGTAAGATGCTGTTCTTCCTCCTTTCATGCTGTCAAGGTAACAGGTTACATTCTCTTTTGTAATAAGAGGGTGTTGGCACTGCAGAACACCATTCCTGGAAGTGATCAAGGTACAGTAAAGTCAAGCAAAGCTCGCCTGCGTTTCAGCTAAAAGGACACACCCTCTTTATTGAACTGTGCAAAGTATGTATATGTACAGTATGTATATCTTTATTTATATAGCGCCCACAGCTGTACTTAGCGCTTTACAATACAGACAATACAGTACAATTATTGAACAATAAGTGCAACAAATAAGATTAGACAATAGGATAGGAAATCCCTTCCCCCGAGAGCTTACAATCTAAGTGACATGGGAGACTTGCAGAGACAGTAGGGAATAAGTACAGTAGCTGTCAGTCATTGGTAGGAGTGATTGTGAATCTGTCACAGTAGCCATGAGTCTACGCTATTGTGATTGTTTGTCACTGTAGCCATGAGTCTAGACTCTAGGCTATTGGAGCGCTACATTTAAGAGGTGAGTTTTGAAGGTTTGTAAAGTATAGAAACTTCCAGAGAAAATAACTCCAATTTTAACTCCAAAGACACTTAATATGTGACACTTAATATGTTACACCGCCAGTGTCACAAAACGTATAAACTTACAGTATTAGAAATGAGGGTCTCAGCTCTAATCTGAAACCATATTTATGACCTGCAGATTATACATTTGTTTCAGAGTGGCTCTAGCACGTCTACTTAACAAGTTCAGTAATTTTATTTACTTTATGAAGAGGCAAATATTTAATTATCCCTCTTTACTGAAAACAACACAATACAGGGTATGTGCCACCCTTAGGCAAGCACTATTAAAACCGCTCCCCCCCCCCACCCACCACCAACCCCCCCACCCCCCATGTACTGTAGGGAGCAGGGTTTTTTTGGAGCTGAACCACACATAAACACACACACACATACTACAATAACCCCCACACACAACAATAACCCCTCCGGGTTCTGATCGAGGGAATAAGGGTTCTTACCGAGGGGATATGGGACGGGCCTGACTGAGGTGGATGAGGAGGAGTAAGTCTGACCGAGGGCCTGAGGAGCAGGTCTGACAGAGAAGCAGGAGGAGGTATGACTAAGAGGATGAGGAGTGTGGGGGGTTGGCTGAGTTGTGGGAGGGGCATCTGACTGGGCATCTGAGCCTGAGGAGTGGAGAACTGATCGTGCAGCTGTTGAGCAGCAGTTGGAAGAGGTGGGTTCGGACAGATTGGTTTGGAGCAGGCAGTTGGCGAGTGGCCTGAGCTTCTAAGGACCTGGGGGCAGTTGAGAAACTGGGCCCCATGACCAGCTGGATCATGGATTCTGCCTGGGGAAAAGACAGCAGCTGGTGACCGGCAGCATACATGGTGAGGGGCCGGCAAGCGGGACTGCTGAGGGCCTGAAGGCGTCACGTGTGCTCATCACAAACTGGACTAGACCGCGAGGCTGAGGTGGGGATGTATGTAACCACTGCCCTACAAGCGCTGGGGCAGGTCAGGATTGCAGAGTCAGTGTAGGTATCTGGGTCAGGGCAGAAGAGTGTAGGGTAGTGGAGGTACATTCTGTAGTCATGGGTAGGAGAGAGCAGAGTAGTCAATGTCCTAAGCCATGGTCGAGGAGGGGAGAGAGTAGAAGTCCAGTTGACGAGCCGAGGTCCAAGGATGCCAGAGGTCAGAAGTCTTGGTCAAAGCTGGGGTCAAACGAAAGGCACAAGAATGAGATAACACAGCAACGGCAGATTTCTCCCGGAGCCTGAGTCCAGGAAGGCTTGAGTGGTTGTATTGCCAAAGTTTCCAGAGAAAGTGACGGGAAGAAGTATTTTGGAAGGAAGTTTGGAAGTAGAATAGGTTATTGTACCCAGTGTGATCCTCCTGGCACTCACTGGGTGTTGGCGTTTCCCAACTTCAAGGGCAGGCGATCACCAGGTGTCCACTGTTCCCACAATACAGGCATACACCCGCTCAGCGTATGCGTTGTTTTTTAGCAGAGGAAAGGCGAGTACCTCCCAATTGCATGGGTTCCTCTGCAGGTGACGGTGCAGAATCTCCAAGTCCTGTATAAGAGATGGGAGCTGGTTGTATACCTCTTTGGCGTCTTCCTCTCTCCATTCTCCTTCCTTGGAGCCGTTGGTCCATACGTATGCATAACGCGATGAATTCCTCCAATCCGGTGGGGCGTTCAAGAGCGGCCAATTCATGCTTGAGGGATTCCGATAATCCCTGCCAAAATGCAGCGGTTAGCGCCTCATCGTTTCAAGCTGTCTCTGCTGCTATGGTACGGAACTTGAATGCATAACGTGCCACAGAATGATTCCCCTGCGAGATATTAAGGAGAGAAGAATCTGCGGTTACCATCCGTCCTGGCGTATCACAGACTCTGCAGAATTCTTTGCAAAATCAATCAAGATCAGAAGTCAGGTCCGGTCTTTGCTCCCATATCGGTGCGACCAAGGCCAAGGCATCCTCGGTCAACAACGAGATGATGTATGCAACCTTAGATCATGGAGAGGTAAAGTGTGATGGTAGCAATTCAAATTGTATGGCACACTGATTCAGTAAACCTTGACAAGCCAATGGGTTACCTACATACCGATTAGTGTAGGTAAACGTGGTTCAGATGTCAGAGTCATGGGGACAGTAGGCGGAGTAGGTGGTGTATGGCTGACGGTAGTGGGTTTTGGGTGAGACAAGTCTATTTGTTTGAACAAGCCGTCATGTTCTTGCAAACGTTGACCCACCTCAGCGTGGTCCAAGTTTGTTGGGCTGCGCATAATGTCACATGTGCTCACCACAAACCGGACTATACCGCGAGGCTGAGGTGGGGATGTATGTAACCACCGCCCTACAACCGCGGGGGCAGGTCCGGATTGCAGAGTCGGTGTAGGTAGCCGGGTCAGGGCAGGAGAGTGTAGGGTAGTGGAGGTACTTCCCGTAGTCAGGGGTAGGAGAGAGCAGAGTAGTCAAAGTCCAAAGTCGTGGTCGAGGAGGGGAGAGAGTAGACGTCCAGTTGACGAGCCGAGGTCCAAGGATGCCAGAGGTCAGAAGTCCGGGTCAAAGCTGGGGTCAAACGAAAGGCACAAGAATGAGATAACACAGCAACGGCAGGTTGTAGCAAGCACGACGGAACGAAAGTCTATGCTCAGCAATCAGCATAGGGCTGATTGAGCATATATGTGAGCAAGAGCCAATGAGAGAGTCCCAAGGGATGACATCAGACATATGTGGAGCAACGATAGGAGGAAGCAGGATGTAGAACAGGTGTGGTGCCACTCAGGTGGGTATTGCGGTCAGGTGGAGCTGTACGTGCGCGTGTCCTTGAAGCGCAGTGTGCGTAGGGTCATAGAGTGTGACACGCAGTGTCCGTAGGCGGGGCCAGGGACAGACTGCTGCGGAGCACGTGCACAGTAGAGTAGGCGTGTGCATCAATAGATGTGGTGCATGATGCGGCCGGGAGGCGGGGCCTGCGTGCACTCCTTACTGTGGGTAAGAAGGCGTGCGTGGCGTGTGTCGAGGCCGGGGAGCGGAGTCTCCATGTGCTCCTTACAGATGGCAGCAGGAAGGATGCTGGGAGGGTAAAAGAGCCGGTACCTTATATCTACTAACCCCAACACTGCATCCTGTCATATTCTTCACTTGGTGCTCAGTAATCGAGATTCGAGCGTCCGGTGATGTCAAGCTCCTCCCTATCTCCCGCGAGCATAAACAATGAGGAGAGGGAAGATTCTGGAGGCTATTAGGAGCGTGGGCCTGTCGGCAGCGGTTCCAGGAGAAAGGGGGCCCTCTGATGACGGGGATCATGCTATAGTGTGCAGCTATCCCAGCAGTTTAGGAACATATTGTTGATAACCTTCCAGACGTTAGCTGGGTTTGATGTATTCTGGTGAAGATTGTCAGAGTAATATTGTGCTTTTGCATGTCTTGTTTCCCTTGTGCACATATTCCGCAGACATCTGTAGTTATTAAGCTCCCTGGTAGTGCCAGTTACTTTGTAGCTTTTCCACAAGGCATCCCTGTAATGGTACTGTAGAGCGCTATAAGGTAATTTGTAATCCACGGAAGGTGGGCCCCCTGTACACTTATTCTGCGTAGTGCAGCATGGGTATCACAGAGTTTTAAGAATTCGTATTGGAAATAGTCGAGCACAGAATCAGTGTCGGGAATTAAGTCGATTCTGTGCCAAGGGCAGTTGGTAAGGTCAGCCAGAAACTGTTGTGGGTTAAAGTTTCTAAAAGTTATAGTGAGGAGAACTTAAGGGCTTGATTGGGGTGGTTTAATTTTCCTTACACAGTACACTATTGCATGGCCATTGAAAATGTCAGGAAGGATGCCAGAGGATTGGATTCTGCTGGGATTTGAGGAGAGAATCCAGTCCAGCAAGGATTGGTTGTGAGATTTCAGGTTTGACCGTATGGGTTAGGAAATGATTTGCGTTAGGTTAAGTGACTTGAGTTGTATCTGGATTATGTGGTTTTTCTAGCAGCTCACTCTTCTCATTCAGAGAAGAAATGGTGACAAGAAACTGGGTAATATCAGTCAGGGACTATAGGGGGTCGGTAGATGCCAGCAACCAAGATGGGCTTAGAAAAGGGGAGGAAGATTTTGCAAACTAGGATTTCAAAAGAGGGTGTGCTTGGGGGGCAATTTAACATTGTAAATTGTAAGGTGTCTGCAATATAAAATAACACCCTCCTCCTATCTTTGACCTATCTTTGCTAGAAATGGAGTATCCCCGAATGGCGATATTTGTATCAAGGGTTTTAGGGATTAGCCATGTTTCTGTGAGAATGATGGCTTTGGGTTTATGCATAAGGCACCATGCCCTTAGTTCATCCAGTTTGGGCAGCAGGCTCTGGATATTTATATGGGCGACAAATGGGCGATTGTTGTTCATCTGAGGTTGTATTTACCTAATTTTAAGACCTGCTAAGGAACAGATGATTGTTATTATGTCTTAATATGTAAAACCATAGAATTCAAAATTCAAAATACTTTCTTTTTCACACAACTGTATATACTAGTGTCAAAATGAGTGCTACTGGGCGTGGCCAAATGAATACAACAAAAGACAGAAAAGCCCAATGCTACATCTTTGTGACAAAAATACACAGTGAAATACATATATACTAATTACAAGCCTCAAGCTTTATACCATCCACACATCACCTGGAAGTGGGAGGGGAGATTAATCTAACACAGGGGTGGGGAACGTCCGGCCCGCAGGCCGTGTAAGGGCCGCAAAGTCATTTGGTCCGGCCCCCGGGAAGCAAGCCTGCAAGAAAGGTTTTAAAAAAAAAACTTTCCCTTTCCTGATTGGCTGCCCATGCTGTCACTCGGCCAATTTTTTTTTTTTGGCTCGCCTCTTCCTGCAGCACTGCCCCCTCCCTTTTCTCCTCCAGTAATGCTGGCTCCTTAGGCTCCGCCCCCCTGTCCCTCCCTTTAGGCTCTGCGGGCCTGCCAGTCTCTCAGCTGCACTGGCTACCTATGCAGCTCCAGCAGCCCATCCACAGGCCCCAGGTAACCCACATGCCCCCTTATACCTCCTCCCAGGCACCTTACCCACCCAAGGGGGGGGGGGGGAGAGGCATTATTTTTGTGTGTTTGCAGAGGTGAGCTTATTGTGTGTGTGTGTGTGTCACTGTGTGTGTCATTGTGTGTGTGTCTGTCTCTGTCACTGTGTGTGTGTGTGTCAATGTCACTGTGTGTGTGTGTGTGTGTGTGTGTCAATATCACTGTGTGTGTGTGTGTGTGTGTCAATGTCTCTGTGTGTGTGTGTGTGTGTGTGTGTGTGTGTGTGTGTGTGTGTGTGTGTGTGTCACTGTCTGTGTGTGTGTGTGTGTCACTGTCTCTGTGTGTGTGTGTGTGTGTCACTGTCTGTGTGTGTGTGTGTGTGTGTCACTGTCTGTGTGTGTGTGTGTGTGTGTGTCACTGTCTGTGTGTGTGTGTGTGTGTGTGTGTGTGTGTGTGTGTGTGTGTGTGTGTGTGTGTGTGTGTGTGTGTCACTGTCTCTGTGTGTGTGTGTCACTGTGTGTGTGTGTGTGTCTGTCTCTGTCACTGTGTGTGTGTGTGTGTGTGTGTGTGTCACTGTCTCTGTGTGTGTGTGTGTGTGTGTGTCACTGTCTCTGTGTGTGTGTGTGTGTGTGTCACTGTCTGTGTGTGTGTGTGTGTCACTGTGGGGGGAGAGGCCTTATTTTTGTGTGTTTGCAGAGGATGGCTTATTGTGTGTGTGTGTGTGTGTGTGTGTCTGCCTCTGTCATTGTGTGTGTGTGCTTCTGTCTCTGTCATTGTGTGTGTGTGTGTGTGTGTGTGTGTGTGTGTGTGTGTGTGTGTGTGTGTGTGTGTGTGTGTGTGTGTCAATGTCACTGTGTGTGTGTGTGTCAATGTCACTGTGTGTGTGTGTGTGTGTGTGTGTGTGTGTGTGTGTGTGTGTGTGTGTGTGTGTGTCAATGTCACTGTGTGTGTGTCTGGCACTGTCACTGTGTGTGTCTGGCACTGTCTCTGTGTGTGTGTGTCAATGTCACTGTGTGTGTGTGTGTGTGTGTGTGTGTGTGTGTGTGTGTGTGTGTGTGTGTGTGTGTGTGTGTGTGTGTGTGTGTGTGTGTGTGTGTGTATGTCACTGTGTGTGTGTGTGTGTGTGTGTGTGTGTGTGTGTGTGTCAATGTCACTGTGTGTGTGTGTGTGTGTGTCTGGCACTGTCACTGTGTGTGTCTGACACTGTCACTGTGTGTCTGGCACTGTCACTGTGTGTGTGTGTGTGTGTGTGTGTGTGTGTGTGTGTGTGTGTGTGTGTGTGTGTGTGTGTGTGTGTGTGTGTGTGTGTGTGTGTGTGTGTGTGTGTGTGTGTGTGTGTGTGTGTGTGTCGCTGTCTCTGTGTGTGTGTGTGTGTGTGTGTGTGTCAATGTCTCTGTGTGTGTGTGTCACTGTCTCTGTGTGTGTGTGTGTGTGTGTGTGTGTGTGTGTGTGTGTGTGTGTGTGTGTGTGTGTGTGTGTGTGTGTGTGTGTGTGTGTTGTGTGTGTGTGCGTGCTTGTCACTGTCTGTGTGTTTGTGTGTGTGTGTGTGTGTGTCACTATGTGTGTGTGTGTGTCACTGTCTCTCTGTGTGTGTGTGTGTGTGTGTCTTGTCTCTGTGTGTGTGTGTGTGTGTCACTGCCTCTGTGTGTGTGTGTGTGTGTCACTGTCTCTGTGTGTGTGTGTCACTGTCTGTGTGTGTGTGTGTGTGTCACTGTCTCTCTCTCTGTGTGTGTGTGTGTGTCTCACGGTCTCTGTGTGTCTCACGGTCTCTGTGTGTCTCACGGTCTCTGTGTGTCTCACGGTCTCTGTGTGTTTCACGGTCTCTGTGTGTCTCACAGTCTCTGTGTGTCTCACTGTCCTCTGTGTGTCTCACTGTCTCTGTGTGTCTCACTGTCTCTGTGTGTGTGTGTGTATCTCACTGTCACTGTCTGTGTGTGTGTGTCACTGTCTGTGTCACGGTCACTGTGTTTGTGTGTCACTGTCTGTGTGTGGCAACAGCCACCTGAGGTGATTAAGGACCTGAGTATCACCAGGGCGGCGCGGGTAAGCAGCGCTCCGGGGGAGAGAGGGTATAAGAGGAGTGGGGGGTGGGGGGGAGGAGGTATAAGAGGCTTGGGGGATAGAAGAACGAGCCTGCGGTGGGAGAGACACCTCACTACAGCCTCTCCTCCTCCTCCCCACACCGGGCAGCAGTTGTGGAGGGTACCTGCTCTGATCCCCCCTGCTCTGCACCCCCCCGTGCACTTACACGGCCCTCCTCCCCACACCGGGTAGCAGTTGAGGAGGAGGGCACCTGCTCCGATCCCCCCCGATCAGATTTCCCTCCGCCTGTGTGTGTCTGAGAGAGTGTGTGTGTGTGAGTGTGTGTGTGTGTCTGAGCGTGTGTGTGTGTGTCTGAGAGTGTGTGTGTGTGTGTCTGAGAGAGTGTGTGTGTGTGTCTGAGAGAGTGTGTGTGTGTCTGAGCGAGAGTGTGTGTGTGTCTGAGAGAGAGTGTGTGTCTGAGAGAGAGTGTGTGTGTCAGAGAGAGTGTGTGTGTGTGTGTCTGAGAGTGTGTGAGTGTGTGTCTGAGAGAGAGAGAGATAGAGAGAGAGTGTCAGAGAGAGTGTGTGTCAGAGAGAGAGTGTGTGTCAGAGAGAGAGTGTGTCTGAGAGAGAGAGAGTGTGTCTGAGAGAGAGAGAGTGTGTCTGAGAGAGAGAGAGTGTGTCTGAGAGAGAGTGGGTCTGAGAGTCTGAGAGAGAGAGTGGGTCTGAGAGAGAGAGAGTGAGTCTGAGAGAGAGAGAGTGGGTCTGAGAGAGAGAGTGAGTCTGAGAGAGAGAGTGGGTCTGAGAGTCTGAGAGAGAGAGTGGGTCTGAGAGAGAGTGGGTCTGAGAGTCAGAGAGAGAGTGGGTCTGAGAGAGAGAGTGGGTCTGAGAGAGAGTGGGTCTGAGAGAGAGAGTGGGTCTGTGAGTCTGAGAGAGAGTGGGTCTGTGAGTCTGAGAGATTGAGTGGGTCTGAGAGTCTGAGAGAGATTGAGTGGGTCTGAGAGTCTGAGAGAGAGAGAGAGAGAGAGAGTCTGAGAGAGAGTGTGTGTGTGTGTGTGTGTGTCTGAGAGAGAGTGTGTGTGTGTCTGAGAGAGTGTGTGTGTGTCAGAGAGAGAGAATGTGTCAGAGAGAGAGAGTGTGTCAGAGAGAGAGAGTGTGTCAGAGAGAGAGAGTGTGTCAGAGAGAGAGTGTGTCAGAGAGAGAGAGTGTGTCAGAGAGAGAGTGAGTGAGTCTGAGAGAGCGAGTGAGTCTGAGAGAGAGAGAGTGAGTCTGAGAGAGAGAGAGAGTGAGTCTGAGAGAGAGAGAGAGAGTGAGTCTGAGAGTCTGAGAGAGAGAGTGGGTCTGAGAGTCTGAGAGAGAGAGAGAGTGGGTCTGAGAGTCTGAGAGAGAGTGGGTCTGAGAGAGAGAGAGAGTCTGAGAGAGAGAGTGGGTCTGAGAGTCTGAGAGAGAGAAAGAGTCTGAGAGAGAGAGAGTGTCTGAGAGAGAGAGTGGGTCTGAGAGTGTGTCTGAGAGAGAGAGAGAGAGAGAGAGAGAGAGAGTGGGTCTGAGAGTCTGAGAGAGAGAGTGGGTCTGAGAGTCTGAGAGAGAGAGAGAGAGAGAGAGAGAGAGAGAGAGAGAGAGAGAGAGAGAGAGAGAGAGAGAGAGTCTGAGAGAGAGAGGGGGTCTGAGAGTCTGAGAGAGAATGTGTCTGAGATAGAGAGAGTGGGTCTGAGTCTGAGAGAGAGTGAATGAGTCTGAGAGAGAGTGAGTGAGTCTGAGAGAGAGAGAGAGAGTGAGTCTGAGAGAGAGAGAGTGGGTCTGAGAGAGAGAGAGTGGGTCTGAGAGAGAGAGAGAGTGGGTCTGAGAGTCTGAGAGAGAGAGTGGGTCTGAGAGTCTGAGAGAGAGTGGGTCTGAGAGTCTGAGAGAGAGTGGGTCTGAGAGAGAGAGAGTGTCAGAGAGAGAGAGTGGGTCTGAGAGTCAGAGAGAGAGAGTGGGTCTGAGAGAGAGAGTGGGTCTGAGAGTCTGAGAGAGAGAGAGTGGATCTGAGAGTCTGAGAGAGAGAGAGGGTCTGAGAGTCTGAGAGAGAGTGGGTCTGAGGGTCTGAGAGAGAGAGTGGGTCTGAGAGTCTGAGAGAGAGAGTGGGTCTGAGAGTCTGAGAGAGAGAGTGGGTCTGAGAGTCTGATTTCCCTCCCCCTGCCCGATTTCTGTGTGCGTGCATGTGTGCGTGCGCGTGTGTGCATGTGCGTGCGCACAGACACCAACCCGCAGTCAGTCATAGTCACCCACCACCCAAGAGTCAGTCAGTCACCCAAAGAGAAGCAGTTCCAGCCATCACATTAGTGGTGAGTTCATTAAATGTTTGACCAAATATAGCAGGCAATTTTTAAGTTGATAATTTTGGATGGCCCTCGAATGATTTTATAAATATCAAAATGGCCCTTGGCAGAAAAAAGGTTCCCCACCCCTGATCTAACAGAACACATCTCATATTTTTAATATATTGAAAATATGTCATCCACTATAAACAAGAGTTAATGAACTTTTGAGTCATTAGTTTCTAGTATTTGTACATCCGCTTTACATACAGTACATTTGGGCTGGCACTCAAATCATGTCTTTTAACCTCAATAATGTTACACACATCCTGTAACATGCAGCAATGTACAAATTGTTCTGCCAGTGATAAATTAGATGCGTCTTATTCAACAATGCAAAAAATGAAGCAAACGTCAGTTCACACTGTGGGTAAAAACATTACAGAGTTACAGAAATATAATGAATCACTTAAGTCATCAAAACAGAGTGCGAGGGAGAAAATGTGTTACAGTATTCACTGAACTTTCTTGTCAGAGCAAATGTTTTGGGATGTCCTCTTTACTTCCTGTATTTAAACATTTAGGCAACACAAAGTCAACATTCATTTCAAGTTTAAACAGAACTTTTCTTAGGCTCCCCTCTCCCCCCCTCCCCACCACAGCATCACACATATGCTGTGCAATCACCAGTATGATTACAGTCTCATACATTCTTGTATTGAACTCAGTTCACCTGTATAGGATATGCCCTATTGTATTTGACACTGACGTTTGTGCTTGCTACACAATAAGAAGCATTAATATTCTTAGTAGTACTTTTTCTTTTTTATAGTAGTGACTCATTTTGTTTTGAGCTATGTTATATTTAAGTAATAATCCCAGAAAAACAGGGCATTACTGGTCAATAATGCCCTGGCTGGAAGAGTTGAAGGCCCGAGGCGAAGACTTTTTTCATAAATAATAGACACTTTTGTATAGTTATATAGATTTTTTTATTAAAATAAAATGGTAAATACATGAATCCACCTCTATATACGATTACACTACAGATATCTATATCCACACACTTCCGTCCCCTCTGTGTACACACACACACACACACACACACACACACACACACACACACACACACACAACACAGCAGCTCAACACACAACACAGCAGATCTACACACACACAAACTGCTGCTACACAGACACACAACACACACAACACAGCACCTCTACACACACAGCAACTCTACACACACAAGCACAACACACGCACTACACACACTGGAGCTACACACACACACACACACACACACAACACAGCAGCTCAACACACAACACAGCAGATCTACACACACACAAACTGCTGCTACACACACAACACAGCACCTCCTCACACACAGCAACTCTACACACACAAGCACACCACACACACACACACACACACACACACACACACACACACACTGGAGCTCTACACTCACAACACAGCACCTCTACACACACAACACAGCACTTCTACACACAACACAACACAGCACCTTTACACACAGCAACTCTACACACACAAGCACACACACACACTGGAGCTCTATACTCACAACACAGCAACTCTACACACAACACAACACAGCACCTCTACACACAATACAACACAGCACCTCTACACACACAAACTGCTGCTACACACACATACAACACATCAGCACAGCACACACACACAGCTGCTGCTACACTCATAAACACTGCTGCTGCTGCTGACACACACACACACACACACACACACACACACACACACACACACACACACACACACACACACACACAGAAACTACAGCCAGAAACAAACTGCAGACAGACACTCACTTGCTTTGCAGACTCTCTCTCTCCCCCACCCCACCAATTAAACTGAATCTTCTCAGTTCATGGAGCAAGGGGGAGGAGTCAACCTGTGGCTGATACTTCTTAACCAATCCCCTGCCCTCTCAGAGCTGTTCTTACTTTTAGACCAATTCCCTGCCCTGTCTCAGCTGTTCTGAAAGCTGATTGGCTGGAAATAATCACATTGAAATCAACACTTTGCAAGTAGCTAAAATTCCGGGCATCACTGATTGGATAATGCAAACGTTTCTTGGGTGGCGGTGCAGCTGCCTTTGAAAAAATTCGTGGGACCAAAATTGCAATATGCTGGGTACAAAATGTTTAATGGCACATAAAAAAACAGCAACAGGCAAACTCTGACGCGTTTCAGCCGCCACGGCAAAGGCCCTTGACGGCTGAAACGCGTCAGAGTTTGTCTGTTGCTGTTTTCTTATGTGCCATTAAACGTTTTGTACCCAGCATATTGCAATTTTGGTCCCACGAATTTTTTCAAAGGCAGCTGCACCGCCACCCAAGAAACGTTTGCATTGAACACCAACCCGGTAGGAGCACGCCCCACAGCACCTGGATCTCAAGAGACTTGTGAGTTTCCTTTTTCCTGTTTTCACTGTACCCATGGCCTGTGACACCCATACAAAAAATACCCTATATAGAAGTTAGTGGGAGTCCACAAAGAGTGCTTTAAGGGTTATTAGTGACAAGGATACAACAATATAAAGCTATGTGTTTTGGAATTATTTCATTGTTTGCATTGCATGGACGTTTCCTGTGAGCATTGCATAGGAGCACTGGCTCCTATTTCTTCACCCTGATTGGATAATGCCCGGAATTTTAACCAATCAGAGGGCAGGAATTTCAATAATGCCCGGAATTTGACTGCTTTAGCCTATAATTATTATTATTAGTATTTTCTGCGTTAAATTATGTTATTAGTACATCATTCCAAGACGTACAGAGGAAGTAGCATGCTTGTAATGAAATTCCCGATTCAGACAAGCTTCACCACATACAGTACATCCTAGCGTTTAATTCATTAAAGGCAGACATGTGTTACCATCTGCTCAGACCAGTAACACTGGAACCTTTCATTTCCCCTTCACCCTACTATTCTGCATGCAGCCACTAGCTTAACTGCCTTATCCCCACTCTCTCCACTTGTCCAACCAGTTCCAATCTGCAGTTTGTTTTCCTTAACACGATTCCTCATGGACAATTTAACAGTCAAACATGTGCTAATGGCTCAAGAACTTCCAGGTTAGTTTACTCAGTGGAGGTCATTTATCAAAGGCTCCTGTCTGCAAAACTTGGGCAAAACTACAGGATCAGGTTGATCAATGAAGAATATCACACAGGTTTCCAAGGGACAGCTCGTGACTCGGAGCACCAAGACCCAGCATGCCTTGCTTCCTATTCATTTAAATGAATTTGAGCCTGAGAGTTTTGCACTTTTGTTGCCTGAGGAGCAATACATTCTAAGAAAAATGTATTGTAGACTATTTTGAAGACTGTATTAACCAGTGTAGTGGGTAAAATTATGAGGTTGTCAAAATCCTTTCCGGGTTTTCACATTCCGGTTTCGGATTTTGCTCTTGCTTGCTTTCTGTGGCAGGATCATCCAGTTTTGCTCCTGGCAACTTCCTTTAAAAGGATAGCCCTGTAAGCAGGAAGTGGCCGAGCAAAGTTCCAGTTCATGCTAAGTACATGCAACGCGCTACCTATAGTCTTCCTCGTTACCAGACCCGGCTCACGTACCTCAACTATCCTTGGCTTCAGCCTGCCTCGACCTCTGCATTCACACCGACTACGCAACTCTGCTGCCAGCCCTGACCGTCAGTTTACGACTCACTACTCTATCAGGACTATGTCCCTCAGCTCAGGTCAGTTCTTTCACCTTCCTACCTCAGCCCTGCGGGTCGCTTCCTGCTTAAGACGACCATCGTTAGAGAAATAGAGTGTAACCCTTATTCCCCCCCCAGACTCATCGGTGGTGTCTAGGGTGCGTGAGGGCAGATTACATGCGTCGTGGTGGTGCATACCTGTGAGGAACAGGAGGGCCTGAGCTTCCCACAATGTTATTGGGGAGCCAGGACCAGGCTTCTGGGGTGGTAGCCTCCATGATCTCTTAGTGGTGCAGCGCCTCCATCTTCTATACTCCCAGGAATATGGGATAGGACCTGTATAGAAGAACCCCCTTGGTCCCAGGGTAATTGCTTCCAACTCACACAGTCTTTGGTAAAAAAGGATTGTCTCTTTGTCTCCCAAATGTAGTGGCTTCCAGCAGCCACAACAACAACAGCAAAGCCTTGTTAATTACTCCGCTCTCCTCCCATACAGATCTTTCCTCCTCTCCTTCCCTCCAAGTCTCTCCTCTGACAGGATGGTCTGGGCTGGGGCGTCAATACCCCGCGGCCCACCTCCGAGGTTATCCTCGCGGTGGGGATTGGATTCTCCCCATCACCCCAGGCAGGGGGTGAGGGGCATTGGTCCACCTGGTCTATAATGCTATCAGCTCTACTCAAAGTGGCTGAGTCTCTCCACTCCTCTCTCTGCTCCTGCACGACGGTACAGGTGAGACCGCCTGTCTCCTCCAACTCCTTGGACCGATCAGCAGGACTCACTCACTCAGACCGCCAAACGAGACTCGTCACTTACAGGAGTTGGCTGCTAAATATAGAGTCAGCCCCACCCCTCATGATGTCAGCAGAACCTCCCCTCTATCTCACGCCTGCAGCAGAGTCAGAGGTCTGCATCTACCACTCAGGACAGGGCTTGGAAGGGGGAAAACCCATGATTATTACTGGTGCCTGATCTTAACAGGTCTTACCACAGTAGAAGGAAGATAGGTATAGCCTGTGCTGTTTACAGGGGGCTACAAGAGTATATCGTTTTGATGAACCAAATTGGTTTAAAATTAAAAGTACATGCTCTTATGTTGAGATGTTTAATATTAAAATTTAAAAGTAGATTGGTCTTGCCATATAATAAGAATATAAATATTCCAACAAATAAGTATTTTTAAAAGATTTTTTTTTTTATCATGGAAGTGATACTAAGCAATGTAAACTGGGATTTTCTGCCCTTATTTTTTTTTTATCATGTCCCATTAGCTTGTTGGTCCTTTGACATGGCGTAAGTACCCATATCCGTGATTACTTTATCACTAAAAAAAATACCCTTTCAGACTCCATGTTATGAGTGAAAACAGGGAAAAGCTTTAAAACCCTCAAATTTGACTTGACGTGCTTATTATACTACAGTATAATGCTTTTTTGCTTCAAGGGTGCCAATATATACTGTGTCAGTATACATGTTATTCCCCTCAGCTTCAGTGCCTACACAAGAATGCACTTTTTTGAATTAAATTCTTAATTGTTGTATTTTACTTTAGATGTGTTTATTTAAAGCAACTCGGTTTCTAAAAGGTGCTGGAAGCCATTGGCTGTGGAGTGGCTTACAGCCTTTTATTATACTATAATGATTATAACAGTCAGACATAAATGACCATGTTTTATCACCATTAAAGAGGCAATCCCTACAAGAACCAAAGCATACTGATGGCAGTTATACAATTATGGGGTTATATCGATGTCATTGAAATCCCTTAAAAAATCCCACACGTACAGTATAAGTATTTTAAAATGTTTTTTAAAGTTAGGTTGTAAACATGCTAAGCAGAAACTTGGGAGAGGTCCGGTTTTCGTTCAGTTCTCCATTTCATGTAATGTCACTGTGTCAATTGGAATTTGCACAGCCAGCCCCATTAAGAGACCCATAACACATGCAATATAATTCATACACAAAGAAATAAAATCAGCCACTTCTTTGATTTTAGCCGTAGCAATAACTTTTAGCAATTTTTTAAGCACTTTTGTACTTGCACAAATAGGAAATAAATAATATGATTTATTTATATGTAGCCAGGTCCCCCCTCTGCTTAGCGGACCCCCCCCCTCTCCGGGTACTCACCGCGGCCGGGCGCAGGTGCAGGCGCATCTTCCACAGCTGGGGGGGCGAGCGGAGCATCGGGTCAGCCGTGCTGGAGTTTGGTGCGGCGTACGGCGCTGCAAATTGTAGCCAGGTACTCCCAGCGGCTCCCGTTGTAGGGCGCCGCCATTGTCCATTGCCTTGTGCATGCGCAGTAAGGACCGAGGCGACGGGAGACCCCTAAGCTCGCGCATGCGCAGTACAAGTGCGCGTAACACCACCAATGAGAGGAGGGCTCTAAGCAGGGACTACAAGTCCCATGAGCCGTAGGGGACCCCACGTGATGCCAGGGAGCCAATAGGGCTGTAGCATCTCCCTGCAGAAGGGATTTAGATACATTTCGCGGGGTTTTGAGCAGCACGTTAGTCAAGACCAGAAAGAGCTAGGGGAAGGAGGTGAGTGCAGGGGTCTGTGACCCACTGCATTAGGCCAGCAGTCCCCTAGGCCCCAGTTAGGTCCTGAGCCCCTTATAGCTTGTGCTGCTATAGGGACAGGCCCTAGGTTAGGGACCCTGCCCCATTAGTGATATTGTCAGTTAGGGACACAGCGGACGCTGCGCTTCCCACCAACAGGCTTGGGCTCAAGCCTACCCCACTAAAAGAGCTGGACTATCTTCAGGGTGGGATCGCCCCTGATGGAACACCACGCGGGTGAACCCCGGATGTCGCGCAGGAGATCGCCGGATCCTTTGTGAAGATCCTTTTAAGCCCAGGTGCCGCCGCACTGGGCAGGTATCGTTATAAAGTGCACCAACAGAGTTCTCACACATAGTGGCAGCGCTGACCACGGGACAAGGGTTATACTGTGGACACGGTGTGGGGGTACACAGTGGTGGGCACTGGGTATACGCTCCTAAGCGGGAGTGACTGACATTTGAGACTTTGGTACAGAGTGGTACAGTTATTGAGTTGATAGCATATAGTTAATGCACGTGTATTGTGTTATGTTGATGCTGCATATAGTAAATTGTTATATATATACTCCTGTGTATGTGGTTACTATATGTGGGTCCTGTGTAGGGAACATTCTACACTCCTAGAATCCTACACTGGTGGAGGAGCTGACCGAAGAAACGTTCCAGAGACTCAACCCAGGCTCTCGCTAGCGGAGGCTCAGGCCTCCTGTGAGCCTGACAGGTATAATGCACCACACCTGGTAACATATAGGTTCTCCCTCACATACACTCTATATGCGATTGGGTGGGGGAATACCCGTTACATATAAAATGTTTTACCAGGAAGTAATACACTGAGAGTTACCTCTCGTTTTCAAGTATGTCCTGGGCTTAGAGTTATGATGACAAATAATACATGGTTACAAATACATAGTTACATAAGTGAACAGGGTATACATTATATACATGCACAGTTAAAGATAATATATATTATAGGCATATGTAACAGTTACAGACCAGATTAAAATGTGAGACAGTTTTAGTTTTGAAAGAACTTAAACTGGTGGTGGCTGTGAGAGTCTCCGGTAGATTGTTCCAGTTTTGGGGTGTACGGTATGAGAAGGAGGAGCGGCCGGAAACTTTACTGATCTTTGGGACCATGAACAGTCTTTTGGAGTCAGAGCTCAGATGATAAGTACTGCATGTTGTAGGGGTGAGGAGCTTGTTCAGATAGATGGGTAGCTTGCCCAGAAAGTATTTGAAGGCAAGACAGGATAAATGAACTTCATTTCGCAGTGATGTGTGTTGTAGTGGCATTGGAGAACAAAATGGCATATTGAATTGTAGAGGGTATCAAGTTTGCTAAGGTGGATTTGGGGTGCTGAGCCGTATATTATGTCCCCATAGTCGACTATTGGCATCAGCATCTGCTGTGCGATATGCTTTCTGACCAGCAGACTTAGGGAGGATTTGTTCCTATAAAGTCCCCCTAGTTTAGCATAGGATTTGGATGTCAGGGTATCAATGTGCATCCCAAATGTTAAATGGGAGTAAAACCATATGCCCAAGTATTTAAAACTAGTAAAAGGATTTAGGGTGGTATTAGCGTTGGTTCTGATCTGGAGCTCAGTCATTGGAAGCTTTAAAAATGTAGCCGTGGTCCCAAATACCATTGTTACAGTCTTGTCAGTGTTTAAAAACAGTTTGTTTTGGGAAATCCAATTTTCAAGTCTCAAAAAGTCAGATTGAAGTATGTGTTCAAGGTCGGAGAGGCTAGAGCTGTGTGCATTAAAAGCTGTAAGATATAGGCAAACATAATACATACATACTTAAACACACACACACACACACACACACACACACACACACACACACACACACACACACACACACACACACACACACACACACACACACACACACACACACACTATAACCAGCCTCACACTGATGACACCCAAAAGGTCGAAACAGCTGTCTGTGGGTAGGTTTACTGGCTATGCATCTTAACCCAGGCTATACTGAAAAGCTGTGCAATGTAGCACGCATAAGCGTATGGAGATCCATGTCAAAATGGATTTGAAGCAAAAGGTGGCAATGTGTGGTCATTTGCATGTCATTTCCCAGAATCCCTTGCTGCAGTGGAAGCACTGTATGCTGGGTGATAATGGTGAAAGGCAGGGTGGCAGAATCTGCCAAAAACAGCACTAATTACAATACAAATGTTCAAAATTTATTGTTTTATTTTTTTTAGATTTAAATGTAGGTCTAGATGTACTAATAAGCTCAGTTAGGCTACATAATGTGACATTAACCTGTGTAAATGTCACGTTAATATTAACTCTGTATTCACAAAGGACAATAACGTAATATTATGTCATGTTTTTACACACAAAGAGCATAGCGTTCATTTGAACAGCGCTCAGAATTCATTACGAGTAAGGGGAAGTCTGCTTTACAGCAAATTAGATAGAACCCTTAAATCTTCAACAGCATATTGAACAAGAACTTCATTATTTCAGATTGCACAATTCATAAAAATTGCTATGCGGTGGCATTTTAAGGAGGCCTTAGAAGTTCTACTTTAAAGGTGTTTTAAATCCACAATGAACGTGTGCAGGGAATAGTTGTTTGAAATAGAGCAGTGTCCCTTTAAGAAACAGAAAATGCACATACCAAAGTATGCTCCTCTTGTTCTGAATGAGAAAGGACATGTGTTAGCACTCGTAAAAAGAAGATTGGGCCTACTATGTTTATGCATCCTGTAAATGTTCCCAGTTAATCAGTTTTTCTTGGTATTAATGAACAGTGCCAGGAAACTTTGTACTTGAAGCTGCTAGCACATAGAAAATTATAGCCTCAATCTTAAGGGAGTAATGTCATCTGACTGGCTACTTTCCCTGCCATAGATTGATCACTCTCCTGACCTCTAATGTTGTACAGTATTTGTTGTCTGGCTCTCTATTTTTACATTCTGTCTAATCTCAAACACCAGCGGGCTTTACAAACAGCCTATTCCAGACAAAAGCAATTACATGTAGTAAATTGCAGCTAGCAGAACAGTATGATAAGCAAATAAAGTTCACCAAATATTAAATCTTGGTGATAACACTCTCTAATAAGTGAACCAATAACATCATTTTTATATTGCAGATCTGAATCTTAATTCAGATCATGATTCGCCTTACATTACTGAAGTGTCCCTAATGGAGCATCAAAAGCAGTTGCTAAACATACTGAAGCCATTAAAAGGTTGTTTCCTGCTGCCATATAGGGTTTATGTGAACATTCCATGCTGCAACAAACGTGTTCTGTGCATGAAGAGATCAAACACATTTCTAGATCATTTGGTTAATAATTTCTAGTAAGCAGTTTGTGCTAGTAACATTATTATTGCTAAATAAAAAACTAACGTGTTTAGGGTTGGTTTTAGCAAATAAAAATATCACTTGTGAGAACATTCAAATCTCAGGTAGGTCTGCGAGCCTGCTTTTCACCATTATCTCTTAATATACAGTGCTTCCACTGCAGACAGGGATTCTGGGAAATTTCATGCAAATGAGCACCTTTTACTTCATGTCCAAATTTGCCTACAGAAAAAAAATCCTAATTTCAAATGCTATAATAATATATACATCACAATAATGCAAGTGTCATAATATAAAATTATATGTACGTTTGTTGTGCAAGGAGACAGAAATACATTTTCTATTTGGATGACAGTTCACCCTGAAAATGAGACCTTATTCCAGGGAAAAGTGCCGTAAAAAAAGGAGGGTAGAGAACACGTTTCAAAATTGCAAGTGCAAACAATGCTAGTAAGAGTGTTATTTAAAAATCGGTACGGTGCTGAGAAGCATACACCATACACTTTCTCTCCTCCCCTTCTTTTCCTCTTGTGGACCTCAATCGCCAAACTGTTCTCTCTCTCTCTGACTATCACCTAATTTTCTCTCACTCAAATTTCATTTACTCACCTCTATATACCCCTATTTCTGCAGAGACCGGTGTTCCAATAACCGATGGGCTCTACAGTAGATTTAACTTTGAACTTCTACCTCTCTTCATTCTACTCCTTTAATGATCCCAATCTAAGGGAAAAATGAGTGGCACTTCAGTGGTCTTGAGCAAATTATGTAAATATTTATTTAGAACAGGTCAACATTTCAGTACCTATTTGGACCGTTATCAAAATAAAAATATTGAGATAAAGGGACCGAAAAGTTGATCTGTTCTAAAGTACCGCTCATCTTCCTCTTAGATTGTACTTCTCCAAGCAATTTGGAAGGTCATGCATCGATGGCAGTAAAGACCTATTGAATTGTAAGTGCTCCATTAACTATATCCTTTACTGAACCCAACAACTTTGTAAAAAAAACTACAAATGTGCCCCATCCTTCTCTCTCAATCTACACCCCCCTCTTCTACTCTGTCACTTTCACCCCTCTAATGTCAGACTTCGACTAAACTGTCATACAGTACATGCATTCTCCACTCTTCTAGCTTTTTTTGTACAACTCCGGAGGAAATCTCATACTCTCTGTGACTAACTCAGCTACAAATTGATTCTCTTCTGTTTCAATTCCATTCTCTCCCAGGCTAAACGAATTAAATTAGAAAACCACTTCTTGTGGTGCAGATGGCTGTTCTCATGAAAAAAAATATATATATATATATATATATATATATATATATATATATATATATATATACACCAATGGAAAGAAACACAGAACAGCTCAGCTATAAGGATAAGGACACTATTATAAATGTTGGTGGGCGGAGCGGAGGCCCAACACGAATGGGAACGATGTGGAGGAGAACCCTGTACTAAAGATCTCCCAAGCCCAAATAGCTTGGTCTTGATCCCTGGGGAATTATCTATAACTGACCTGCATATGCTGGAATAAACTTTATGTTTCTGAGTGTATCTTTTGTTATGTATACAATGTAATGAAAGCAATGTTAATGCACCATTAGGTTCTCCATTTGATCGAGAGGAGTATAGAGAAGATCAGTGAAGTGGGCTATCTTTCCATTGGAAGAAAATACATCTTACAAAGTGTGAAATCTCTTTCTTTAGAATTAGATCAACAGTGAATGTTTATTATCACAGTATCACACTATTGTGAACCTTTCACTTTTGCATGGGTAACAACTTCAATTTTTCCTGGAAATATACTGTATATATTGAATCCTCCTCAGCTGATGAATACAAGTATTATTTTTAACACATTTGAAAAGTCAAGTGTGAGTGTATACAGTATTATTTATTCAGAGAGTATAATTGGTTGGGACATACTGCACCCTTATATTCTCTTTTGTGTTTCTATTCATCTGTATATATTGTGATGTTGCCGTCTCGTTGCGGGGTCTTGTGTCCCATATTAAGACAGGCAACTGTTTTTCTTTATACAGGGTTTATTTGCAGGGGTTAAATAACACAATAATAGGCCCACATTCCCCTTTCAGGAAAAACAAACAAAAATAAAGCTTACTCCTATCAGGAGACTGTCTAAGCATCAGCTCCCTCTCTGATTGTCGCTGGCCAACTAAACTGGTTCCCAGCATTAAGTAACCCACCTGGTTAGCAATAATTTCAACCGTCCTTAGGCACTCAAATATACATTATTTTGTCTTTATCCGTTATTGGGACTCAATCCCACGAGAGTCCAGGAAATCCCTCTGGATCCAATGTCCTGGATAGGACAGCCCTGCATCCACAGCAGACTCACATCCTTGCTTCTTCCTGGGTTTGCAACACAGGCAGTCCCAGCAGGCTCTGCAACCAACGTCTAGCAGGCCTGAAGAACTGTGCCAGCCAGCTTCCTCCTGGTTAGGGAGAAGTCTCTCTCTCCCCCTTCTCTGGGGAAAGCAATCTCTCTCTCCCTCTCTGGGGAAAGCAATCTCTCTGTGTGCAGCTCTCTGCCTTTTACACTCCTGCTCACTCAGGAGACCAGGCTGATTAGCTGATTTCCTGCACCTGCAACAAGCCTCTCCAGGGGAGGTTAACTCCTCTAGGCTGGAAAGCACACGAGCTGCACCAATCCAGACCATACAGACACAGTGAGTGTATCACAATATATTTTCATGAGACCAACCATCTGTGCAACAGTCTTCCCTTATTTTCTATTGTTCAAGACTTGGAATGACATTCTAGGACTTGCAGGCTGCAATTGGATTGGATCATCCCCTTAACCATATACATTTTGTAGAAAATTCATTTATTTATCACTTTATAACTTCACTTGATTTGCTTAGTCATCGGTATAGAATTTATTGTGAGTGGTAATTTATTCGAGTGCTGAGCACCAATTTTCACGTTTGCTTAAATAAAAAACATGTCTTACCCACACCACCACTTCTTTGTCTTTAACTAACTCCTCAGACGTTCATCTGTAAGCAGATTTTCTCCCTCCATCTCAGGACTTTGCTGACTATTTCCTTCATCAACTTTTGCATTCACCAAGGCATCCGCTCTGTATCCTACTCTTATTCTAGCGCCTTCTCTTCCTAACTCTCCTCGACTCATTCTCCTTTGTCAGAGAGGATCTTGTCTATAACTGTTAATTGTCTGTTAAATACACACATACTGTAACATATATTGTCCCTAACTGTCCATTAAACGTCTGTAAACATAACGTGTAACAATGTATTGTAATTATAAGTCTGTGCTCAGGCCATACTTGAAAATGAGAGGTAGCTCTTAATGTATTATTTCTTGGTAAAACATTTTATAAATAAATATTGCTCTCCCCCCCCCCCTCTCTCTCTAACTCTTGTCCACATTCTCTATCATCTCCTCAAACCGCTTGCTTACACTGTAATCCTAAAACTCATCCACATTTCAACTCCTCCCTCTGCTCTCATACTTTTTCTACCTCCATCAAGCATGCAATAGTAACAGCGATTGTCAACAATAATACTCTTGGCCCTATCCATCTGTACAACTATTGCCCTGTCTCCTACCCGTTGCTTCAAATTCCTTAACGCATTGTGTTCTTTCAATTTGTTCAATTTTTATAACTCAAATACTCTACTAGATCCTCTATCTTCAATCTGTTTTCTGCACTGCTTACTCCACTGAAATAGAACAGTCATACCCAAAGTACTGTAGCATAATTCTTCCAATTAAGACAAAGGTCATTACACCTTCCTTATATTACTGTCACGGATGCTCTCTACAACCTGGACGAGAACGCAGGGCTGAGGTGGGGAAATATATATAACCACCACCCTAAACAACGGGGACTGGTCCGGATAGCAGAGTCAGGGACGTGTAGCGGGGTCAGGGTAGGAGAGTGTAGATAGACGAAGGTACTTGCCATGATCCGAGGTTGGAGAGAGATGAGTCGTCATGGTCCGTGAGCCGAGGTCGGGAAATGGAGAGAGTAGACTTGTCGTGGTCTGTTAGCCGAGGTCATGGGAGGGAGAGAGCAGAAATCCGATAACAAGCCATAGTCCAGGGTACAGAGGGAACGGGTCAGGCACAAGCAGGGTCACAACAAAGTTCAAGACAACTGGAACAGGTACTCAGGCTACAATGACCATGGTGCACAAACAACAGTCTATGCTCAGCAACCAGCAATGGGCTGAGTGGACATAAGAAGGGACAGGCAGCCAATGGGGAGGGGGCAGGGAGGAGTGGACTAGAAGTAAGTGGATAACCGATAGGAGGATGTTACCTGTGACTCAGGTGTGGCACAGCTGCTGAGAGTCTTCTTGTTCTTAGATCTCGTGTGGCGTGCACACGTGGGAGGCACGCGACGTGCATGTGTGGAAGGTACGCTGAGTGCAGATGCGCCAGCAGAGCCGGGTGAGGGGACGTCATCCCGGGCGTGCATCTGTTTGGGGCCATGCGCGAGCTTAGCAGGGGGACCGCGCGTGTGCCTGGGAAGCTGGCATGATGCGTCAGGAAGGAGGGGCTTCGGCGCGATCCTGACAATTACTTAACATCTCTGTTCTCCATACTCTTGGTATGTGTAACAAAGCTTTATCCCGTTTTTCCTCTTAACTCTACAATTGTACTTTCAGTAATATATCTCTTTTGTCAGCACCACCCTTCTCTGTCAATCGCTGTGTGGCATACCCGCGGGGTCTATTTTGAGACCTCTTCTCTATTCTATCGGCATACTCTCTCTAGGTGAGCTTACCATATATTTTGGTTTCAAATATCACCACTATGCTGATAGCACACATTTACTTTCCAACTTCAGACCAGACCAAAGTCTCAGAATGTCTCTCCACAATATCATAGTGGATGGCCCTCCCCCAACTCAAATTTAACATGTTGAAGACAGAGCTCCTCATAATTCCTCCAAAGTCTGGCTGTATTGCCCCCTTATCAACTATTACCAGAAGCACTATTATATATCTAGTAGCACAAGCACCTATTCTAGGTGTCACATTTAACTCTTCCCTCACATTCATGTTGTTGCTAAAACCTGTCGATTGTTTCCCTCTTTAACATTGATAACATGACCTTTCCTCTTTCACTCTGCTGTTAAAACTCTAACATATACCCTCATTCACTCTTCTGCCTTGACTATTCTATATACTGTCTGGCCTTCATGCAATGTACACTTCTTCAATATGCATTTAGAACAGCTGAGGTGAAGACAGAATCAAAAGCTTTTTTGTAATCAACAAATACTAAAATGAGCGGTAATCATTACTTCAAGAAATCACTTCTTGTACAACTTGAATGTGGTCCAATGTGTTGTATTCACTGCAAAATACTGTTTGTTCTCTAAACTGGGCAAAATCCAGGGTCTGTTGCAGCCGATTAGTGAGTATCTTCATAAACATCTTGTAAGTAATTGAAAGTAGACAGATTGGGCTGTTTTTAGTGAGGTCTTTGTCTCCTTTCTTGTGGATGAGGATAACTATGGTATTGATCTATTGTTCTGGAATTTTTCTGTTCTTCAAGCAGCATGTTAAGAGTTTCCCAAGTATTTTCTGTACTGCTTCCTCAGCTTTTTCAAGATTTCAGTTGTAATTCCGTCTTCCCCGGGAGTCTCCCCATTCATTATGGATTTAATTGCTTTTGCCACTTCTTCTGGAACAACTTACTGTATAGTATATCATTGGTGGTTTCTTCTCACTCTTTCTCTGATGCACTATTCCTTGTGGATTAATCTGTGTTCTCATACAATTTTTTTCTTCCATAACTGTTTTTTATTTTTCAAAATGATCAGACATTACATTAACACATGCCATAAAGAAAAACAAATACAGACATTCTTAATAGACATTACATGTCAATATCATACATAACCATACAATACAGAAAACATAATAATAATAAAAACACACATACTGTAGCTACCTATTGTAAGTATTATTGCATCCTTTAACTCCCAAACGTCGTATTGGGGAAGATGTCAACAAAACTTACATACTCAAATGGTAAAAAGATATTATGCTAAAAGATTTTACACTTTTGCACATTCATTTGCAATTCTTGCCTCCCTTACAGCTCCAGGGTACCATAAGCGGAGATATTCAGTGTCGCCATCTGCCAGACACACATACTGAATTGCAATTAAATAAATAACCCCACAAATAATTCTGCCGGCTGACTGTAGCCGAATCGCGATGGCTCAAATTGTGGATTTCCTTGAAGATCTACAGTGGCGTAAAAATGTTTATGAACCCCAATGATAATTACAGATATTCCATAGTTTTTTCCATGATAACCTTCTTAAACCAAAACCAGTCTTTTCTAAAATATCCAATTGGGCTTATATTAACAAATTCAATGTCTTTTAAGTGAAACCCTGGATTTATCAGCTAAATTAAAGGGGATAATTAGAATCTGGAGTTTAAATACTCAGGTAGACCTTCAGGGGTGACTTTGGTAAGCCCCACCTTATATAAAAATCAAAAGGTTTGTGAATTTTGTCTTCACCATAGCGTTGTGTGGTAATACGTCATGCAATGTTCAAAAGATATCTAAGGACCTCAGAAAAGCAGATATTGATGTTCATCAGTCTATAAAAAGTTATAAAATAATTTCTAAGAATTTCCACCATTCCTCTGTCAGACAGATAGTCTACAAATAGAGAAACTTCCACAATCACTCTACCCAGGAGTGGTCGTCCTACCAAAATCTCTCCAAGACAAAAATGCCAAATCATCCTGAAAGTCACAAAGAACCCCAGAGTAACATCCAAGAATATGCAGGCCACTCTCACATTGGCTAATGTGAGTGTTCATGATTCAACTATCAGAAAAAGACTCAACAAGAATGGTATTTATAGAAGGATAGCCAGGATGAAACCACTTCTCTCTAAAAAGAACATTGCTACCAATCTGAAGATCGCCAAAGCGTACATAGATGACCCACAAGACTTCTGAAACTATGTTCTCTCGACTGACGGGTCTAAGGTCTAACTTTTTGGCCTCAATAAGAAATGTTATATTTGGCGAAAACCAAACACTGCGTTCAAACAGAAGTATCTCATCCCAACCGTCAAGGATGGTGGTGGGAGTGTGATGTTTTGGGGCTGCTTTACTGCCTCAGGATCTGGGCGACTTGCCATCATTGACACACCATGAACCATGAATTCTGTAATGAAGCTGAATTGAAAGTTAATGCAGCAAGACAATGATCCTACACATACCAGCAGATCTACAAAAGAATTGCTGCAGAAGAAGAAATTCTGCGTATTAGAATGGCCTAGTTAAAGTCAGGACCTAAACCCCATTGAAATGTTAAGGCAGGACCTGAAGTGAGCAAGGAAGCCCTGAAATGTCATTTACTTGAAGCAGTTCTGTAAGGAGAAATGGACCACAATTCCTCAAAGCTGATGTGACACTGACCAGCAGTTACAGGAAATGCTTAGTTGAAGTCATTGCTGATCAAGGGGGCGCCACCAGGTACTGAATCTAAATGTTCACATACTTTTTCACACATGGATATTGAATGTTCAATCATTTGTGGATAAATAAATGTTGAATAATGTAATGTTTTTGTGTTATTTGTTTGATCAGGTTATCTGTATCTTTTATTAGAACTTAGATTAAGATCTAATAACATTTTAGGTTTGAAATATACAGGGTTCACAAACTTTTTCTTGCCACTGTAAGTATCTTGTCATCTGTAGTTGAATCATTTTTTTTACTTTTGCCCATATAAATTGCCAAGTATGGTTGTATCTCTAAACATTATATTTTCTTTTAATTTTTCAGGCAGGTTGATGTTTCTAACATGTAAACAATATGTTGGATTATTGGGGAAGAGTAAATCATTTCCCAGGGTTCTATTTGTGTAATTATCTTTTTCTAATATCCATTCTTCCGCATATCGGAATAACGCTATTTTATTCAACAGTTTGGCATTTGGGAATGACACACCTCTAAATAATTTAGGAAGCGATAAATTATCTAGATGAATCCTATGTTTCTGTCATTCCATATAAATGTAGTGAATTGTTTAATAGCGAAATATCCTTATTGGATATCATTAAGGGGAGCATTTGAATAGCATAAACTGTATATTCGTTTTGGGAAAATTAAAAATGTAATGATCACACATTGTACCACAAAATAAATACATATAGTAGGTTCCTGCATGATTCTAGAAGTTTTTGTATTTTTACTATTATTTGAGGGAAGTTTAACTTATATATATATATCTCATCTGCACTTCCTGAGAAGTTTGCTTCTATATATTTTATACTCTTTTAGTCACATTAAAGGAAAGAGCAGATAAATTCTGTATCACTTGTTTGCAAAAGTTGTTCAATTATAATATTTCCAACTTTTATCTTTTATGACTTCACAATTTCCCCTAGATTCTCCCTTGGATTTGCAACAAATAACAACATGTAATCTGCAAAAAGTGTTACTTTTACTTCTTAATTTCCTATTCTAATTTCCTGATATTTTTCTGAATTCATAATGTAATTGCTAGGGGTTCCAGTATTATTGCAAAAAGTAGCGGTAATAAAGGGCACCCTTGCCTTGTTCCCTTAACTATCTCACATTTTTCAGAGACAAAGCCCTGAGATACTGTATTATCTTGAACATAGGATTTGTGTAGAGGATTTTAATCATCTCCTGAAATGTACCTTCAATACCAAAACGAGAAAGCATCTCAAATAGATAATTCCAGTTCATGAGATCAAATGCTTTTTCTGCGTCTAAGCTTCCTGGAGGTGCTTTTTCATTACCTTTTAAACTCTGCAAAACCAATATAAATGTCCTAATATTTGTCACCAGTTTCCATCCCAATATAAATCTTGTCTATTCTGAATGTATGAAATATAGTAATATGACCTTCAATGTTTCTGTTTAATATATTTGTGGGGTTAAAACCAGAGACAGAACATGAAACACAGACAGAGCCCAGTGCTACATCCAAAGACACAAATACACAGTACAATGCCTAAATATATATAGATAGATATCTTTTGAATAAAATGGTCTTTTAGTTTAACTCTTTGGCCAAAGTGTTGTAAGCCCTTGAGCCGCTCCAAGGCAGACTACATCTCAAGGGTCCCAACACTAATATAAATTCTTAATAACCTGTACATTATCAGGAAGAATTATTTATAATAAATCTGTCAAAATTAGTGGCATAGTTCTAAGTCTGATTGAAGCTCTTATTAACCTGTATAATACCAGGAAAAGCACTCTGTATTAGATTTGTCGCAATCAAACTGCACGCAAGTTCCCATGAGTGTGGAAGGTGGAATGGAGTAAGCTTTAACCATTTAAAAGTGGGAGGGGGTGAGCTTCAAACTAGGGAAGGAGGAGCCACCCTCCAAATCAGCCAGGACCAGCTGAACAAGAATTACAAAACATACAGGACGCCTATAAGCTTATATTGAACCCCCAAAATAACCACAACACATATATATGCGCATAAGTATAAAAGAGGAGTGCTACTGAGCATGGCAATATATATTTAAAACCAGAGACAGAACATGAAACACAGACAGAGCCCAGTGCTACACACACACACACACACATATATATATATATATATATATATATATATATATATATATATATATATATATATATATATATATATATATATAGATAGAACAGGGTAAAATACTGAAGTTGTTAGTCAAGCTTAAAACTTGTTATATTTTCCCACAACTCTCCTTGTCCTTTTTGTTATTATCTGGTTAGTTGCATATATATATATATATATATATATATATATATATATATATATATATATATATATATACATACATATATACATATATATATATATATATATATATATATATATATATATATATATATATATATATATATATATATATATTGTGACAAACGCCCCTCTTTTGTAGTGGTTAATTATACGAATAACCAGATCATACAAAGCATTACGTTGTTTAACTCAGGCTTCTGACTGCATTATTTTCATCCCAGTAAGGGACTGCAGCTTTAACAGGTGTAGGCAGGAGGCACTCAGATATTAACCTTCAGCGGTTTACTCATATCACTGTTATAATGTTTCACACACTGTCACTTTAAGAAACCAAAAATAAATCATATAATGAAATCCTATCCCATTCAGGGATCTAACTACACTGCAGAATCAGGCTCTCTAATTTCTGCTGGGCCAACTAACCTGGTTCCCCAGCTTAAAACAATGCCCTCTCATTTAGGGTCACTAGATATAGCATACAGTCTTTTAGAAACAGCAATAAACATTTGTTTGTCTTATCTGTTCGTGGTGGGAACTCGGTCCCAAGTGTCCAGGCAAATCCTCTGGTACTGCGATACTTGAAGGGGGCGTCCTCCCCGATCTGGATGCAGGGGAGCAGCGATACCCCCAGCCTCCAGGCTTTAAGAAGAGAGTGAAAAGCAACCCTCTCTGCTCTAAATACCTGTTCTAGTGATTAGGAGAGCAGGTGAGGGAGAACTAGACACATTGTAAACTGTGGTCTGGATTTTCCATCCACCAGCCTGAGTAAATGTGAAGCTGTGGAATGGATAATTTTGCACTATTCCTGCACTTTCTGACCTAAAACCAGGCAGAAAGCTGCCTAATATCTTTGGACTATGTCACATATCCCCCTCCCCAGCTCACACCTACTGGGGTAAGTGTGTCATCCAAGTCAGAGACTGAATTTTTATAGTTGCTCCTTTCATAATGAGGAACCTGTTTCTTACCATGTGGGCACGGTAGAATGATTGAAGAACACAGGCTGCTTTATTCCGGCGATTAAACTGACAAATTTTCATCCCTCTGTAGGCAGCCTGTAGGATGATAGTTGCGGCGCGTTTACGCCGATAATTGTCTCTTTCCCTTCTTCCTTGGATAAGAGCTTTGCAGTGCTTCTCAATTATTCAAATGCTTTTCTCCTTTTTCAATACGTTAAGTTCCTCCGCGAGAGAATTCTGTTTTGTGCATACATCTCGCAATTCTGTTCTCAAAGCTTCCATCTCTTCCTGGTGCTGGCTCTGAGAGTGCATCAACGCATTCTGTAGTGCTTTCTGCACTTCTAACTTTTCCTGAGTCAACTGTTTCTTCACTTTTTCTGCTTGGTCAGTCAAATCTGAATTTTTCATTTTCAGACTCTCATTTTCTCGCTTTACAGTCTCTAAATCACTCAGGGCAATCTCATGGGTTTCCTTCAACATTCCCAGCTCTGTGTTCAGACCGTGGCCCTCCAGGCGTGAGTGTTGCACCTCTGTGCTGAGCGCGTGAACCTCTTGTAGAGCCTTCCCGTATTTCTGTTTAAGGATAGCAATCAATTTGTCAGAATTAGTCTGTTTTTCATCCATGGTGGCAATTACGGTGTTGGCCTTTTCCAGACTAGTCGTCACCTCTTCCAACTCACTCCGTAAGAGACACTCTGTTTTCTTCAAAGCCTCGTACTCTTGTAAAGCTGGGAGTAAACACCTCTGTAACTCGGCGTTCACTTCTCGCTCCTTCATCAATCTCTGCCACAGGACTTCATAATCATGGCGGGGTGCTTGGAGTGCAGAAATTAAAGCCTCTTTATCCTGGATCAAGGATTCAGCTTCCCTTTGCTCTTCCTTTTCCATTGCCACTGTTCCCATGACAATTGTGCCGGTCACTCCGGTCTGCAGCACATCTCGGCGCCTTTCTGATGCATGTTGTCCTGACAGCGCAGGTTCAAGTGGTTCAGTCACTTCCTCTGTGACTTGAGAAATATTTTTATTTTTCTTCCTCTTTCTCTTTGCTTTATTAGCTCCAGAGATATCAGTGGCACAGGGCACACCATCAGTGGTATCAGCTTCCACATCTTGCTTGCACTCACAGGGCGTTGCTTGCTTTTGCAGCGTTTTGTCTTTGAAAATTTGGGGACACACATCTTCCATGTGACCTACTTCGTGACAGGCCCAGCATACTAAATTCATCTGTGGGTAAGGCTCTCTTCCTGAGGCCACATACGAGTCGTCATCATCATCATCATATGGCCTGAAGGGACACTGTTTTTCATGGTTATGTACATTACAAAACAAACATTTCACGTCGGCCATTTTCACTTTCTTCAGAAAAACATTTTGGTTTTCTGTTTGGGTTCAGGGTGCTATTGCATCCACACTTCGCACATTCTCTGTGTATGCTGGAAGCACAACTGGTTATACACAGTGGGACAGACTTCACTCATAGCATCTGTACTTTTACTTCGGCTGGGCGGCTATTTTAAACCCCCGCATTTATTTGCAAACCCACAGACCTTTTAGTGTCGACCCACATTCTCCACCATATGTGATAAACGCCCCTCTTTTGTAGCGCTGACGTCTGTCTGGGATCTTCCCGACACAGTCTTCTAGGGTTAATTATACGAATAACCGGATCATACAAAGCATTACGTTGTTTAACTCAGGCTTCTGCCTGCTTTATTTTCATCCCAGTAAGGGACTGCAGCTTTAACAGGTGTAGGCAGGAGGCACTCAGATATTAACCTTCAGCGGTTTACTCATATCACTGTTATAATATTTCACACACTGTCACTTTAAGAAACCAAAAATAAATCATATAAAGAAATCCTATCCCATTCAGGGATCTAACTACACAGCAGAATAAGGCTCTCTAATTGCTGCTGGGCCAACTAACCTGGTTCCCCAGCTTAAAACAATGCCCTCTCATTTAGGGTCAATAGATATAGCATACAGTCTTTTAGATACAGCAATAAACATTTGTTTGTCTTATCTGTTCGTGGTGGGAACTCGGTCCCAAGTGTCCAGGCAAATCCTCTGGTACTGCGATACTTGAAGTGGGCGTCCTCCCCGAACTGGATGCAGGGGAGCAGCGATACCCCCAGCCTCCAGGCTCTAAGAAGAGAGAGTGAAAAGCAACCCTCTCTGCTCTAAATACCTGTTCTAGTGATTAGGAGAGCAGGTGAGGGAGAACTAGACACATTGTAAACTGTGGTCTGGATTTTCCAACTACCAGCCTGAGTAAATGTGAAGCTGTGGAATGTATAATTTTGCACTATTCCTGCACTTTCTGACCTAAAACCGGGCAGAACGCTGCCTAATATCTTTGGACTATGTCACAATATATATATATATATATATATATATATATATATATATATATATATATATATATATATATATAGCGGTTATTTTGGGGGTTCAATATGAGCTTATAGGGGTCCTGTATGTTTAATATATTTGTGGACAGTTTATATTCTAAATTTAGAAGTGATACAGGCCTGTACGAGGCTGGGTTTAAATCGTCTCATCCTGATTTTGGGAGAACCCTGATGAACGCAGAATTTAACTCTCTCATAATAGACACGATTGTACAGATTTTGTAATGCACATTTACCAAAATAGGAGCAATTCTATCTTTCATTATTTAAAAAAAACGCTTTTATATGGCCCCGGGATGTGTTTTGTTTCAAACAATCTTTATCATCTTTAGAACTTCATCTAATGTTGTATCCCTGTTTCATTTTTACTGTTGTTCCTTATTCAATTATGGAATTTGTACTTTTTTCCAAAAGATCTCTTTTGAATTTATTTGCCAGTTCTTCTTTATATAGGTTACAATAACATTTGTGAAATAACAAAATGTAATAATTTTGGAATCTAAATAATTAAGCTCTTTTTTTTCTTTCTCCTATCAGGAGTTTCATAAGCTCCATTGGGCATGATTCCAAAGTTTCCTCCCATATAGAAATAAACTGAGGATTATTAATGCAATAGGTTGAGGTTTTTTTCTAGAATAATCAGACCTCTAGGCAGTCACTTATTTTTAACGTATTCTACCAAGAGAAAATTGAAACGTAGAATACTCAAACATCTGAGAAATATCAAAAATATTTTTAAGTTAATTGAAAAAGGACAACCATTAATACCATTGAACCACTTAAAAGCTGTTCATAATTGCGACCCTAGTTCAGCAAAAGTATGGGTATCGAATCTATACCGCACTTATCAAGACAGGGTAATAGAGGTCTACATTTACTGAAAAGAGATCAATTCTGGATTTATAACTTTAGATCAAAATATCCAAAAGGTTTCAATGAACACGTTGAACTGACACCGTTTCTCAGATAATTATTAATCATGTCTATATCTAAGGCTCTTATAGATATCTGAGCGCGCTTATCTGTTTTCATACTATGTCTATTTTGCACATATCCACTATGGAATTTAGATATGTTAGGGTATAATTATATGCATTTTTAATTATTTTTCTGGTATGTCATGTATGCACTTTATATACATCTGGCTCATATATCTGTAAAGCATTATTATTAATATTATTATTATTATTAACATTATCTTCTTTATTGGTTATTATAGCTTATTGTATGAATTTCTCTACTTTGTATGAGTCATCTATGTAATTATGTCATTATATATATTTAATATATATTACTTCACTATTATTTCAATTCGTCACTGAAAAGGAGATATCTCCTACACAGTGATTTATAATACACTTTAGTATTTGTTGTCTGATTGTTACGTTATACAATATATATTTAATTGTATTTATGGTTTATATTTATAGAACCTCTTTCACTTTTGCACTTATATAGCTTATAGAAGCTGCATGGTGGAACTTCTGTGTTATCCTATATCAGGGTCACACATAACAGTCATTTATATCGGCTGAGTAGAATGTGTTATAAACATTATTTCATAAAGGAGCGGCTCAGTGAGTAAAGACATTGACTGGCACTGAGTTTGAATTAGAGGTACCTGGTTCGATTCTCGGTGCCGGCTCCTTGTGACCTTGGGCAGGTCACTTTGTCTCCCTGTGCCTCAGGCACAAAAAATACATAGTTTGTAAGCTCCACGGGGCAGGGACTGTGTCTACGTAAAGCTAGCAGCGCTATACAAGAATAAACTATTATTATTATTATTATTATAAATATATCACTCTGCTACACAATCACTGGATAGGAGACATTTATAATGTACTTTGTTTCTTGATGTTATATGTTTCATATATATGTCAATTTCACTCTTGGTTTATATCAAGTAGTATATTTTCACTTATGCACTTGTTGCTTATTGAAGCTGCATGGTTACACTTGTGTGACTATGTATCAGTGCTACACAGAACAGTCTTTCATTGGCTGAAGGGGATATATAATGCATGTGAACAGCCTCCAATGTGACCCCCTTACAAAGCATGCTGTTACGAAACGCGTAGAAGTCACTTGAGGCTGTTCAGCACACTATCCCATTGGCTGGCGCAGTGGAACTGGGAAGTTTGAGTGGATGAGACATCAGCTGCCTCACTGTGCAGTCTGGATATAACATCAGCACTCTCCATGGCAGCTCCGCTTTGAAACTACCAGTTAGCACTAACACCCCCCTTTGTTGTTTTGTTCAAGTATTTGAGTTTTTTACTCTAGCAATTTTAATTAATCTTGTTCATTGAGTCTGTTGCCTTCTACTTCTGACCGTTTATTATTGGTTGGGTTTTTGGCTGATTTAAGTATATCTTATGAACCTTTATTGATTATTGGTTATCCAATACCTGTGTTTTATTTTATTTTGTTTATTGTTTCTGATTAACTTTACCGTGATTTTATGTCTATTGGACCTTAAGTAGTACCTGTATTAAACTTATACCTTTTATACTGACCCCCGGTGCGCTGTGTGCATATTTCTTATCAGAGTTAGAGACGTAATGAGGCTGGCAGAAATAAAGTTGCAGTTTGAAAAGAAATGAGGCTAGAGCAAATTTGAATAGAGAAGGCATGGCCATTATAGTAGTATAAGTTCAGTGGTGAGTACTGGGCACTGAAAGTGGAGTTAGGATAAGTGTAAAGTAAAAGATGTATTAAATGCAATCTATGAATGGTGCTGCTTTGATAGAAAATCTCCTGCTTCCCAGCGTCGTTCAACTACAGAATCTTAGGCCAGAAGGTGTGTATTTGTGCAGTTATCTACTTCTTTTTTTACTTCTATTGAACTCCGTTAAACTCTGCAGTGTATAATCATGAGACATGAGAATAAATTATTATGCCACTTATCTTCAGCCGCAAGATGCGAACTAGCGGCAGTATGGAAGCAACCAACTATCCCCTCAATTCCTAAAGTTAAAAATAAAGTCTGGCAGATTTGCTGCATGGAAAAATTGGTTAGTCTTAACAATGATACATGCGCAGATTTCCAGAAGGTGTGGATGCCATGGATTTTGGGTGCTGGTCAACCAAATATTAATACCCACCTAATTAATATTAACAAATAACAAATATTAATACCCACCTAACAACGAATACACATACTGTACATTCAATAGAACGGGGTAAAATACTGAAGTTGTTAGTCAAGCTTAAAACTTGTTATATTTTCAATTTCCCACAATTCTCCTTGTCCTTTTTGTTATTATCTGGTTAGTTGCATAAAACAGTGAAAAACTACATATGTTGTGTTCTTTATATCTGTCATTCTTGTCCAAGGGTGGATGTGCTCTTCTTGTATAGGTGGGTCCATCTCCTGTGATAGGGAGAGGTGCATCCAGAGCAACAGCAAAACAGCCCAATGACGTCACAGTCCAAAATTGAACATCAAAGCTTTATTGGAGTCACACAGTGGACACAGCAGGCACAGCAGGCTCCTCTACATGTTTCACGCACACCGGCGCTTAGTCTCCTGTGATACCTGCATTGGAGGGTTAACCTCCCGGGATACCTTTCGGTGTAGTTCTTCACAATGTTCCATAGAAATACATACCTGTCCATCGTAGCAAAAAACAGACAGCAATTATGTTTGCAAAAAAAAAAATAGATATATCCAAAATCTCATATTTTGGCAAAAATGGTTAAAAAATAAACAAACAAAAAAAGACCTTCTTTTGTAGCACCTAGAGCTAAAAACATAGCACCTCTACAATATTCCCTATCTTGCCTTTACAATCTACTGAACTTAGAGAAATATGTGTGGTTCTTTTAAAAATTCTACAGTGATACTGTCTGCGAACAGTCTCAAAACTTTCTAATTTCTGACATTGCATAAAGACACTATATTAACAAAATATATATATATATATATAAAAACATAAATGAATACTGCATCAGACAACCAAAAAGTAAATGCACTGTCTAAACCTAAGCAGAAGATAACTGAAAATAACAGAAATAATATCTACTAGGCGGTGCTATAGGAGTAGAATAAATATGTAAAACAGAAAAAAAAACCTCTCAAACAGCACTCAGACTAATAATGCAAAGAATAATAATAATAAGTTTATTGAAACAAAATATTAAGGAAAACAAAAAAACACAAAAAAACAGGGTTCCAGTCAGTTGTTTTTTTGTTTTCCTTAACATTTTGTTTCAATAAACTTATTATTATTATTCTTTGCATTAATAGTCTGAGTGCTGTTTGAGAGGTTTCTTTTTCTGTTTTTACACACACACACACACACACACACACACACACACACACACACACACACACACACACACACACACACACACACACACACACACACACACACACACACACACACACACACTGTGTGTGTATGTGTGATCTTACCTGATCCACAGTCCCTCAATTTTCAGGTACCCTCATTCCAGCAATGTTATATGTTGGTGGGGAGGTGTTCCCTACCTGTCTTCTGGGTTAGGGGGGATTCCGATGTCTCCCGTGTGAAGCTTGAGAGTCAGATCTGGAAGAAAGCAGTATAGGTTATTTCGGTTTAGGAATAGGGCCGTTAAGATATACAGGGTAAATAAAATATCCAGATCCAGAGTGTGAGACAGAGAGAGTGTGGGTGAGAGAGTGCGAGACAGAAAGAGTGTTGGTGAGAGAGTGTGAGACAGAGAGAGGGAGGGTGAGAGGGAGGGCGAGAGACGGAAAGCGCGAGAGATGCAGAGGGCGAGAGACGGAGAGGGCGAGAGAGAGAGAGGGCGAGATGGAGGGGGCGAAGGGGTGACGGGGGTACTTCTGGTGTCCTGCACACTTACACACACTGTCTCTCTCTCTCCCATACACACAAACTGTTGTTCTCTCTCATATACACACACTGTCTCTCTCTCTCTCATACACACACTCACTGTCTCTCTCTCTCATACACACACTCTGTCTCTCTCTCATACACACACACTGTCTCTCTCATACATACACAGTGTCTCAAGGGGGGAGGGGGAGAAGGCATTGACCGAGCACCACAACCATGCTCCCCCCGCTACCACATCCCACCCCGCGGGCAGGCACGTGAACCGGGGGGGAAGCGGATCCTGTGGGGGAAGGGGGGGAACACCCCGCTACAACCTCCCACCCCGCGGGCAGACACGGGGATGTGGGGAAGCGGGGACTGGGGGGGAAGTGGGTGAACACCCCGCTACCATCTACTAACCTCTTCAAGCAGCAGGCAGGAAAGGAAGAGGATGCACATGCGTGGCCTTGAGGGGAAAAAATCTTGGCAGCCCATCAAGTCCTGTCAGCCAATCAGGCTGCTGGATTTAAAAAAATTTTTTTTTATTTTTTTTCAACGTGAGCACTGCATGCGCTGATTGGGCGGTCATGAGGAGGTCGCCACAAGGTCAAATCCAGTCGCCCCGGGCCTGTGGGCGACTGGATGTGTCGACCACTAATATATATATATATCACAACAAAAAGAAAAAATGGCGCCAACCTAAACCACTAAATGAAAATAAATGATGAAAAAAAAACCTATACTATACAAGGTGGAGAAACATAGTACAAACAATACACAAACATATAAAAATAACAGATGAAAAGTCCAGAAAAAATATATAATAAAAAATATACAAATCCTAAAAAATGCTCCAATTGCTATCCAAAAGAGTCTCTGCAGCCCGATTGAAGGGAACACCACTTCCTTGAAGATATCTATAAAAACACAGAAAAAACAGGCGCACTCATACCGTAAAAGGTATAACAATATATTTATGGAGTCAAGGATTTAAAAATGCGCACTCACAAACGTAGCTTAATAAAAAGCATTTTTGAGTAAAACTCAGCCAGCCAGACGCAGGAACCCGGTAGCAGATGACTTTGGTATAGTGTCCGGTGTAGGTACACTGCAGCAGCCTCTATGGATACCTCCGGAGCCCGGGGAACACGAGGGATGCCGCCTTCCTCTCAATCCTGCGTCACACAGTGAGTACTCAGCTCCAGATACCGCGAGAACTCAGTGACGTCAGTGGATTAAACCGGAAAAAGTTCCCATGTATGCAACGAGTGGACAGCTGAGAGTAATACTTCCAAAAAACGCAATAAATTGCTGTAGCAAGCCAGTGAGTGGAAATATAATAAAACTGGGCAGTAAAACCTCCACACAACACTCTCTACGTGTTTCGTCTCAAAGAGACTTCACCAGGAGTTAAAAGCATAGATAGGGGACATAGTTTTATAGTAAGATGAACCAATCAGGGCAAAGAAGACTACTAATTGCTAATCAGGAACACACAGTCAATGTAAGGATAATATTAACCCCTATATGTTCCAGAACACATATAGGCAAAGTGGACCAACAATACTAAAGAAAGTGACCAAATAAACAGATATATGTGATAACATACAATTAAACAAATTAAATTAAAATACATTTAAATACTATTGGTAGTGTATGGGGGAATGAACCCCAAATGTCCGGTGCTCCAAATGTCCACAACAGGACTGGTTTAGTAGAAAATCTCTGATGTGTATGTAAAACGAATGGCTACTAGGCAAGCATGAATATCCTGCACAGAGGGGAAACAACAGCCAGGCTCCGGCAGATAACGATATCAAGTACAACCTGGGTGGGGGGCTAGTGCACAGGGAAAATCCGAGACCAGAGAAGGGGCAACCGCAGGCTACCCCTCTCGAGTACTCACGCTGGAGATGCCTGCTGCCCTTACCCGACCCGGTCTCTTCAACGCCTGTGCCTGGCTGGTCCCGTCTCCTCGGGCGTCGCGCTGGCGTCTGACGTCATCACCGAGGGCCGACGGCTATGCGACGGACGTGCGGAGAGAAATGCTGCGTCTCAGCGATCCTGTATCTCCGTGAGCAGGCGGAATTGAAGATAGGAGTCTGCTCACCAGGGGGAGGGAAATCTTGAGGGTCAGCTCCCAGCTCTGCGTAGTAGCCTGCGTGCTCCACACCGATAGTTGCAAAGTATGTGAAATGTAGTTGGTGGGTGGTCACAGCCTCAGGAACTCAACCGGATACAATATGAATAAAAGCAATTTTATTGCACTGTAGTGCTGCACATCACATCACAGAGAACATCTCTGACGCGTTTCGTTCCGTTCAGGAACTTTATCAAAGAGTACAAAGATCTCTCACACTGGAGTGTTATATACATAGTTCCCTAACATGATTGGTCAATACAAAATGCAAAACAGATAATGTCAATTAGCAATCAGTACTTGACAATAACGAGGGTGCTATGTGAACACACTGTGATGTTCACATAGCACCCTCGTTATTGTCAAGTACTGATTGCTAATTGACATTATCTGTTTTGCATTTTGTATTGACCAATCATGTTAGGGAACTATGTATATAACACTCCAGTGTGAGAGATCTTTGTACTCTTTGATAAAGTTCCTGAACGGAACGAAACGCGTCAGAGATGTTCTCTGTGATGTGATGTGCAGCACTACAGTGCAATAAAATTGCTTTTATTCATATTGTATCCGGTTGAGTTCCTGAGGCTGTGACCACCCACCAACTACATTTCACATTTAAATACTACAACAAAATATAATATAACATCATACAACATAATATTGCATCATCGGCAAAATCATATAATAATATAATAAACAGATGTTAGTAGAGAGATAACATTGATCCTAGTGATTTAAATAAATGGGTCTCTACTAGATAATACATATACAGAGATAATGATACAGAGATTCAGAGAGGCCAAAGTACAAAAGACAACAGAGTGATGCGGGAGGGGGGGGGGAGGAGGGGGAAGTGCAAGGGAAAGGTAGGGGAAGGTGGGAGGGGGGAGACGATTTGGAGGGGGGTGAATAGGGGAGGAAAAGAAGTGAGGGAATGGACAAAATTGAGGAATGGACGGAGAAGGATTTTGGATCAATGGTGGTCACGCAAGCAGAGCTGATATAGCTATATACACAGTAAGATCTTATAATAGATATACCACATCTCAACCATTGTCAAAAAGGGAACAATCAACTATACCAGTGCGATAGTATGAATGTCACCACTGAGGGAACGAATTACATCGCTCAACCCAGACCTCAGTGAAAACACTACACCCCATCACAGGCATGAAAGGTGTCATTAAACTACTGTACTAATATCTATTCTGTCATTGAGACCCCCTGGACACAACGTACCAAGTACATATATCCAGTAGGTCTCCCTGACACACAGTTTCTTGAACCTATCACCCTCCGAAAGGGAAGGTGGAATGGCCTCGATACCAAAGATGGACAGAGAGCAGGGTAGTGTACACAATAAGGATCCCTGCTCTCTCCTCCCCTATTCACCCCCCTCCAAATCGTCTCCCCCCCTCCCCCCTCCCACCTTCCCCTACCTTTCCCTTGCACTTCCCCCCCCCCCTCCCGCATCACTCTGTTGTCTTTTGTACTTTGGCCTCTCTGAATCTCTGTATCATTATCTCTGTATATGTATTATCTAGTAGAGACCCATTTATTTAAATCACTAGGATCAATGTTATCTCTCTACTAACATCTGTTTATTATATTATTATATGATTTTGCCGATGATGCAATATTATGTTGTATGATGTTATATTATATTTTGTTGTAGTATTTAAATGTATTTTAATTTAATTTGTTTAATTGTATGTTATCACATGTATCTGTTTATTTGGTCACTTTCTTTAGTATTGTTGGTCCACTTTGCCTATATGTGTTCTGGAACATATAGCGGTTAATATTATCCTTACATTGACCGTGTGTTCCTGATTAGCAATTAGTAGTCTTCTTTGCCCTGATTGGTTCATCTTACTATAAAACTATGTCCCCTATCTATGCTTTTAACTCCTGATGAAGTCTCTTTGAGACGAAACGCGTAGAGAGTGTTGTGTGGAGGTTTTACTGCCCAGTTTTATTATATTTCCACTCACTAGCTTGCTACAGCAATTTATTGCGTTTTTTGGAAGTATTACTCTCAGCTGTCCACTCGTTGCATACATGGGAACTTTTTCCGGTTGAATCTACTGACGTCACTGAGTTCTCGCGGTATCTGGAGCTGAGTACTCACTGTGTGATGTAGGATTGAGAGGAAGGCGGCGTCACTCGTGTTCCCCGGGCTCCGGAGGTATCCATAGAGGCTGCTGCAGTGTACCTACACCGGACACTATACCAAAGTCATCTGCTACCGGGTTCCTGCGTCTGGCTGGCTGAGTTTTACTCAAAAATGCTTTTTATTAAGCTACGTTTGTGAGTGTGCATTTCTAAATCCTTGACTCCATAAATATATTGTTATACCTTTTATGCTATGAGTGCGCCTGTTTTTTCTGTGTTTTTATATATATATATATATATATATATATATATATATATATATATATATATACACAGTGGTCGACAAATCACCAAAAATTCTACTCGCCGAACAAAAAAATCTACTCGCCACCTAGTACCACACGTGTGCTGCTTGAGCCAATAGGAGCTCGCCACAGTGTTAAATCCACTCGCCAGGGGCGAGCAAATGTATAGGTTTGTCGAACACTGTATATATATATATATATATATATATATATATATATATATATATATATATATATATATATATATATATATATATATATATATATATGACATGCAAATGAGCTCACAGTGCCACTTTTTTTGAAGCAAAAAGTGGCACTGTGTGTTCATTTGCATGTCATTTCCCAGAATCCCTTGCTGCAGTGGAAGTGCTGTGTGCTGGGTGATAATGGTGAAAGGAGGGGTTGCAGACCTGCCTAAGAGACATGCAAATGAGCATACAGTTATATTTCCATTTGCTATATATATATATTTTTAATATTCGGGGTCCACGCTCAAACCTTGTTATAAGCGGATCGCGCTATAACGGGGTTGAGCGGTATTTATTTTCAATGACAGTTGTCGATACGCCAATATATATGTATATATATATATATATATATATATATATATATATATACATATATATTCCTTAGCATAACAGTGTTGCACACTAGCCTTCTCAAAATTCTGATGCTTGTCCCATAAAGCAGATAATAAACTTGTATAGTTACCATAGTAGCCAGAACTGGTCCGGTGGTCCGGTGACAGAGAGACAGCACACAGTGGTATAGAAAAAACCTGTATTAAAGATAACGCAGGACACCAAAACCAACGTTTCGGTCCTCAACAGGGACCTTCCTCAGGGTGAAGGCATCAGAATTTTGAGAAGGCTAGTGTGCAACACTGTTATGCTATGGACTATATATATATATATATATATATATATACATATATATTGGCGTATCGACAACCTTATCAGAAAAAGAGGGAAGGGAAACACAAAATGAATGTGCCCCTAAAAGAATTCACTAAACTGCACACCTACAAAGTGTAAAAGTGAACTTTTAATCAATTTACTTAAAACATATATTACCAAAGAATTGTGTAAAGTGAATTTAAAAATGAATTAAATCAACGCTATCAAGCACCCATGTCATCAAATGTATAATTATGCTATCCCAGTACAACCTAATGATGGTGGGAAGTGGAGGACACAGGATGCTATAAATCAGGCCATTAAACCCCTCTGGGACAACTGTGAGACTCAATGGTATGTCTATGTATATACAAGTCAGCGAACGATGGAGTGAATAAGTATCCAGAGATCCTGCTGCAATTATTACCATTGACTACTTCAGTAATAAGTAGTCGGTGTGATGAAGTACAAATACTCATAGTGATGACGCTAACACTCATAGTAAAAATACTGGTGAGTTAACAATAGATGGAACTCACACTCACAGCAATGTAACTGGTGAGTTCACAGCCTAAGCTCTGTGAACACATATGTCATGGAGAGCAGAGATAGTAAGCTCACTGACTATGGAGATAGAATTTTATAACCAAATACTGAGGTCTATACACAGTGAACCAGGAGACTACAAACACTACATTAAAACAGCTCCAAGTAGGAGCTTCTTCAGGGACAAAATTGAGTCTCCCAGTTGTCCCAGAGGGGTTTAATGCCCTGACTTATAGCATCCTGTGTCCTCCACTTCCCACCATCATTAGGTTGTACTGGGATAGCATAATTATTATACATTTGATGACATGGGTGCTTGATAGCGTTGATTTAATTCATTTTTAAATTCACTTTACACAATTCTTTGGTAATATTTGTTTTAAGTAAATTGATTAAAAGTTAACTTTTACACGTTGTAGGTGTGCAGTTTAGTGAATTCTTTTAGGGGCACATTCATTTTGTGTTTCCCTTCCCTCTTTTTTTGATTCACTTTTCAGTTCACAGTTTGCACCCACAATTTAATTACCTCACTATGTATTGATTACATCATTCAACTAGTATGGTCCTGTGATCACTCCCTATCCCCTCCCTGTTGTATCGACAACTGTCATTGAAAATAAATACAGCTCAACCCCGTTATAGCGCGATCTGCTTATAACACGGTTTGAGCGTGGACCCCGAATAGTAAAAAAAAAAAACATTTTTTTTGCACACACACACACACACACACACACACACACACACACACACACACACACACACACACACACACACACACACACACACACACACACACACACACACACACACACACACTGACAGCACAATGCACACACTCACAGCACACTGCACACACTCACAGCACACTGCACACACTCACAGCACACTGCACACACTCACAGCACGCACAAAGCCCCCCCCCTACCACCCTACCTTTGGTGTCAGCTGCTGGGGCATTGTGGGGCTGCTGGTGGGGATCGGTGTGGGGCTGGGGGGTGGGGATTGGTGCACGGCTGGGGGGGAAATTGGTGTGTACCTGGGGGATTGGTGCGGGGATCGGTGCGGGGCTGGGGGGGGGGATCGGTGCAGGGCTGGCAGGGGGGATCGGTACGGGGCTGGTTGGGAAATCGGTGGGGGGATTGGTGTGGAGCTACTGGGGGAAGTATGGCTGCGAGGGGAGTGAGGGGAATGCTGGGGTTAGTACGGTGGCTGCTGGGGGACGTGTAGGGCTGCCGGCGCCTCACTCCACCTCTTCCCCCCTCCTCCCGATCGGGCGCATGGCAGCCATTTTTTTTAAAATTGGCGCGACCTCGCCTATAGCGCGGTCGGCTCGGGTGGCCCCCGAGGACCGCACTATAACGGGGTTGAGCTGTACTGTATTCTTTTTTAAATAATAACAAAACATTCTGTTTCTGTATGTACAATTTTACAACTACTAATCTAGTCTGTGAAAAGGAGCAGCTCAGTGAGTAAAAAGACTGACTGGCACTGAGTTTGGAACCAGGTTAAATTCCCGGTGTTGGCTCCTTTTGACCTTGAGCAAGTCACTTTATCTCCCTGTGCCCCAGGCACCAAAAACATAGATTGTAAGCTCAACGGGGCAGGGACCTGTGCCTGCAAAATGTCTCTGTAAAACACTACGTAAAACTAGCAGCGCTATACATTTGAATTTTAGTCAATTTGTTTTTGACTTATTGTGAATATAAAACAATAGAGAATTAAAAGTTAAATTGCAATTACATGTTTAGAAAGGAAAGGTATACAGGGATATAACAAATATGTAAACATGGGAAGAATGTTGATCCAGGGATAAATCTGATTACCATTATTTGGAGTCAGGAAGGAATTACATTTTCCCCTTATGAGACATCATTGGATAATGTTTCACTAGGTTTTTTTGTTTGCCTTCCTCTGGATCAAAATACTGTAAATATAAATATTGGATAAGTAACTGTTGTCTAATTTTAGCATACGGTAGGTTGAACTTAATGGACATATGTCTTTTTTCAACCTCCTCTACTAGTGTATGTAACTACAGTTGTGTGAAAAAGAAAGTACACCCTCTTTGAATTCCATGGTTTTACATATCAGGACATAATAACAATCATCTGTTCCTTAGCAAGTCTAAAAATAAGGTAAATACAACCTCAGATGAACAACAACACATGACATATTACACTGTGTCATGATTTATTTAACAAAAATAAAGCCAAAATGGAGAAGCCATGTGTGAAAAACTAAGTACACCTTATGATTCAATAGCTTGTAGAACCACCTTTAGCAGCAATAACTTGAAGTAATCGTTTTCTGTATGACTTTATCAGTCTCTCACATTGTTGTGGAGGAATTTTGGCCCACTCTTCTTTACAACGTTGATTCAGTTCATTGAGGTTTGTGGGCATATCTCTGCACACACTGAATCTTTGGGTGGGTCTAGAGGAACCTTACATTCGTTAGTCTGTTCTATGATGAAATCCATATCCCCGCAAAATGTAAATAGTTTTCAGTTACTCATGTAATCTGAAGTTTAATAATAAGCTCCATCAGGAGGAAAACCTGTCAACTGAATTATCCCCAGACAGGTAGACCCCGGTAGTATTCACACAGCAGGGACTCCTGCTGTGTTAATTCGATGGGCCATTAGTCTGCTGCAGTCAACCTAGCGAGAATCTCGAGCAAAATCTTGACATTTTTGGCGAGAAATGGTTGAATCTTGGTGGCTGCATCTGTACCATAGGATAATGCAGCAGGAGAGGTAGTGTTATGGTGGGGGGGGGGGGGGGGGGGGGTGAGCCAGGTTTCTGTAATGGCTGGATGGTTGAGAGTTGAACATGAACAGGTAATGTGATGTAGTGAGTTTGTTGCAGACCTAGGGCGCAGGAAAATTGGAGGGAAGGGAGAGGTGTAATGGGGATGAGGATGGAATGATCAGCAGTGCAGGGTTAGGAGACTTTGGAGCACTGTGTTGGATATGAAAAGATTGGTATGTGGGTGGGACCAGTATTGGGAGATATGTTGCCACAGAGTAGTAGTGTCTGAGGAGAGGAAAGGGAGTAGAATAAGGATATTTGTTTCTTAATTTTTTATTGTTTGAGGTCATGGGGTGATGTGAGAAGCGAGCCGAGAGTGAGAAATTAGGCAACAGCGTGTTTGGGTAAAAGTGTGGGATCTAGGGCTAGAGGCAGAGTGCAAGTGAAAGTGGAGTAATGGTAGTCAAGAGCTGATGTCATTAATTAATATGAGTCGGCAGTGTATCCAGCTGGCCTGTGCAGTGCATTAACGGCAACCCTTTCCCTTAGGCATAGGGAAAGGGGGCTACATTTGGAGGCGCTGCTTAGATTCATACCTGGGGTTCCTGAGATACAAAACCAAATTTAGGGAACCATGTTTGTACCCTCCAAACAAGAGGTTCGTCAGTGGAGCTCCACGAGATCATGGTGGGGGACATCATGGTCAACACCCCCCCACTTTAAGTATGCACCTCCTTAAGGCGATTTCCTGGCTTAGCCGGAGCTCAGCCACCAGGCCGCAAGTGGGATCCTACTTGCAAATGGAGCATAGTCATCGTCACCACTGGCAACGAAGTAAATGAAGATGATGGCCCCTGGGCCCTGCATTTTCCCGAAGCCCTTCCCACGGGTTGCCCGCATCATATACCTCGACCTACCCATACAGATGGAGGATTTCAGTCCCCGACCAGCATCAGTGGGGCCAGCGCGGCCATCCCCCGAGAATAGCCCCAGACAGAACAAAGCTAATCGAGAGTCAGCTCACAGCGGACGAGCTGGTTGCCGTAGTCGACACTTGCCCAGAGCCACGGACATATAGGAAGTATTACAGAAATTAGTGGAGCTCTGGGCATACACGTGTAGTCTGTCATCAGGGTGTAATGCTCTTCACGCATCTATTTCCGGATACTTTTTCTCCTTTTTTGTATGTTTCTGACTACTCTTGTTTAAGGTTTTATTGTCTATTAAGTTGAAATATTCACCAAAAACCATTGTGCGTTCTGAATACTCATTTTCGTTAATAGATTTAGAAACAAATCTTTGGAGTAGCTGTTCGAAGCATAGATGTTACAGAGGATCAATTTTTCTTTGACAAGCTTCACATCCCAGATAACAAATCTCCTTGTGGATCTTTAAAGAAATCAATGTCTTCTATCTTTAACCTTTTCTTGATTAGAATGGCTACTCCTCTAGACTTGCTTTTAAACTAGGCAAACATGCACTCTCCCACCCATTTACAATTCAATAACTCATGTTCTTTTATCTTTTAAATGTGTTTCTTGAAGGAACGCTATTTCTGCTTTCATTTTCCCCAGATAGCTCAACACCTTCCTCTTGCTAGGCACATTAATCCCTCCTATTTTCCACGATACTATTTTAAAGGACTTCATTAATTTTTTTGAATTAAGTTAAAGTGTGCTTCCTTTTTAATGTTTTCCTTCAGTGATTTTCCCATGATATTTCCCTTTCCACCCGTTTGTCACGCTGTTCTGCCCGCAGACCAGACTAACCCCCAATACTGAAAGTGAGTAACCATGCACCCGCAGTAGTGAGAGCGTGTCCAGAGTGTGGATTGGTTGCGTGGACAAGGCCAGGGGTACCAGGGTAAGTAGAGTACTTGCCAGATCCAGGCGTAGAGAAGGTGCCGTAGTAAGGTCCGAAGCCAGAGGTCGAGGATTACAGAATTCCGGGAAGTAGGGGTCCAGGTGCCGAGATCAAGGGGTCCGAGAGGTAAGCGGTGGTCGTGTGGAAGCCGAGGTCGTAGAGCCAGAGTGAGGAGGAAGACAAGCCGATTCGGTAACGAAGCTGAAACAGAGAGAGAGCTAGGCACAGTGAGTAACAGCACAAGGCAGACGAACTATGCCGAGTGAGGCTGGAGAGGAATCACCGGGGTTAAAAAGTGAGAAGGACCAATGGGAGAAAGAGGCGGAGCAGAGGCGCGCCCAGGAGCCCTTTGTGATAGGCTAGGGTTCAATGGCCTGGTTTGTTGCTGGAGAATGGTGGGAGGAGCTGAGCCTGAGAGCGGAGATGGCCGGGGTGCGGAGTTTCCCGGCTGATGCAGTGCATAAATTAAGTTGCGCGGCGTGCGCCCTGTAAGCGGAGCGGGCGTGAGTCCGGAGTCGGCGGCGTGCGTGCGAGCCGCGGGGGGCGGAGGAACGGGCCGAGGTGCCCAGCAGGAACGGAGGACGTCGCAGCCAGCGGTACAGGTAGGGAAGGGCAGCGCCGAGGGCGGCGTGTGCCCCGAGTCCTTACACTGTTCGATCACAATTTTCATCTCTGGTAACTGCACATACTGTACATTCCCATTTTTCCAAAATCTAACAACATTAACTAAAACATATATACATTAAACATTTACTTTGCTTAGAATTTCTTTCTTAACTTCCGTTCCTAGTAACCTTAACTTTCTCTAACTTTAGCTCCTTCAATTGGTTTAGTGAACTAATTCGCTCTTTCTTTGTCTATACCTCTGCATCAGGAGCCTTTTCACCAATTTTAACACATTCATCACCATAAATATTGAAAATATCCTATGTCTGAACTACTTTTCCTCACTCTTTTTAAAATTAGAGCTTTCTCACGTACCCTTTGAAGTATACAGTATGTAATCGGCATTATACAATAACATTTTATACTGAAGATAATGATAATACTTAAGTCTTCCACTCTTCTTCACCTCCATCTTTTAGGTTTCTGCTTTCTAGCAATCTAATTTTCTTCTTTTCCTTACTTTTATAAAGACCAGTAAAGATCAGTCAAAACAAATATCATCCCTCTGGAACTGTGTCTTGCCAGCTGGATGGATGTTGAAGAGACTGACCATTGACTGTGGATTCTGTATGGAAACCTTCTGCAAGGTCATAAATAGTTCAGCCTATCTAGGGGAATTGAATTTTTCCTGGCCTGCATCTATAAAAATCAGTACACTGTGTAAATTAGGGAGAATTTCTTCCCTCTTTTAATCAAGTCAGTGTAGATTGTGGAGTTCTCCCTCTCTCTTTAGCCACCTCTGCTGAAAAGTCCTGGAATAAAAGCAATTTAATAAATCTTTGTATTTTATCTGGAAGAGCGTCTTGTATGCTCTTCCTGTTTGAATTGTGCCCTGGAAGTTAAACAGCTTTAAGATTTCCACAATGGGCCTTGCCTCGTTCTAACCACGTGAAAGGCCTAGTCTATGGGCCCTTTTAGTCAAAAGCGGCAATTTCTCCACTTCTATCCCCAGTTGTCTTGGTAAATCTTTTGCCAAGAAATCTTGTAAAAGTAGACCCTTTATTGTCACTGGTAATCTCACAAGTTTTACGTTGTTGTAACACAATCTATTTTCTAAATCGTCCAGCTTTGCTATAGTGAACTGTTTTTTTTTTAATTAAAGTGCTTACTTGCTTTTTCCATTGTGCTACCTCCATCTCGGATTCATCTAGTCTGAGTTCTTTCTTTTGAACGTTAGTGTGCAACTGGGAGATATGTTCCTTCATGTCTATCATGACTGCCTTCAGTTGTGGTGAGTATTTAAAAGAGGGCTTCCAGGGAATCTTTTACAGCGTTTAGAACCTTTGAATAGGGGGCCAGTGGAATCGCTTGTATTGTGTCGCCTTGTTTGCCTCACCCTTTCTCCTGTCTGTCTTGTCTGCACGTTCGTTTTTCTGCAGTATATTTTGGACTTTAAAAGATAGGTATTTTTCCACTTAAAAGGTAGATCTAGATGTGGGGAGGTATCAGGCAACCTTTCTCACAATGTATTTCTTAAATTTGCAGATTTGTGATCCTCATGAGTTCAGACCAGCTCCGGAACACGTGTGAGGTGCGTCTTACTCAAGCTGCACTATACCGGAAGTCACATGGGGGGTCATGCAGTAAAGGCACTTCTTTCGCCAAAAAAGCATACCCCGATTCAGTAAGGGGCGAAAACTTGGCGAAAAGCAAAAAACGGCACGTTTTTTGGCGTTTTTTTTTTTTTTTTGCCATCGGTGCGGCGAAACGGCACTTTGCGCCGCAACTAGCCATGTTTTGAAACCCGCTCAATTCTAGTAGTGGTGAGTAGCTTTGCACCACTCTAGAATTGAGATTTTCATGGCAATCCGTCTCGCCCAAAAAAGTTGACAATTTGCTGGGGAGAGGCTGGGATGAGCAGCGGAACGGCACTTAGAAAAAATCAGGCCTTTTTCCTGCCTGGGATTGATGCACGGGGGTCTTCGGAGCTGATACCATTAATACCAGCACCGGAGCCCCCCGGCATGCATCCGAGGCAGGAAAAATGCATTTAAAGGCCACTTCATTACCTTAGCGGCTAACCGCTAAGGCAATGAAGGGGTTAACCAGCCGTGCCAGGTTTATTGTGGGTAGCGGGAGTGGGTGAACGGGGTATTTTGGCCTTGGTGGTTGTTTAGGGCTTGCGGGGGGGGGGGGGTTGTGGGTGCACTTAACCCCTTCATGACCTTAGCGGTTAGCGGTTAATACCGCTACGGTCATGAAGGGGTTAAGCCCCCCGCTAGCCCTAAACAACCACCGTTGGGGCTAATACCCACTTCGGCCACCCCCGCTACCCACAATAAAAAAAATACACACACAACAGCCCCACACTATATAAATATATAAATAAATATAATTAAATATATATACAGTATATATATATATATATATACACATATATATATATATACATATATATATATATATATACATATATATATATATATAGCAACTGTAAATATTACTGTATGTTCATTTGCATGTCTTAGACAGGTCTGCAACCCTGTCTTTCCCCATTGTCACCCAGCATACAGTGCTTCCACTGCAGCAAGGGATTCTGGGAAATGACATGCAAATGAGCACTCAGTGCCACATTTTGTCTCAAGCTCATATTACACAAGCCAATCCTATATATATATATATATATATATATATATATATATTACGCCAACAACCCCTATACCCCCATAACATACACATATATGCACATCAATGATACTATAGGCCGGCGGGGGCCCTCGGGTGTTACCCGCGGGCCTGCAGTACCAATTCTGTGCCCCCCAAATTAATGTCAAAACACATACATACTTAGAAAAAAATACCCCCCCCCCCTAGTAATGGGCACAACTACTATTATCCACAAATGGATAATAGTGCATTTGCCCATTTAAAATACATAAAGAACAATAAATACAATAAATACATATTGTACTCACCCATGTCCGGCTGCCACGATGAAGGCCATCCTCATCTTCATCACCGTCCACCATGCCCCCTCCGATGCTGCAAAACATGAACAAGAATAAAAACAGCCAACTCTGATTGGCTCTAGTACCATGTGACAGGCTTTAAATGACGTCACATCCGTTCCCCCCAAAGCCTCTGTCACATGGTCTACTAGAGCCAATCAGAGTAGGGATGTATTTACCACGCTCTGATTGGTTAACGTACAATGTGAGGTCGGCCATCTTTCTTTTCATGACGTCATCTTAAAGGCAATTGAAGCACAGCCATTCTGATTGGCTGGCGTCATTGCCTTTAAATGACGTCATCAAAATAATTCCCCCCCCCACAATCACATGGTTTTCATGGCCCAATCAGGGCCGTGGGAACAATATGACGACAATGTGACGTCATAGGCCTATAAAAACCTATGTCGTCTCATTTTGAAGGCAGACGCCGAGGAGGAAGGACCTCCGGAAGAAAGAAGAGAAGAGGGCGTGGCAGCAGATGGTAAGAAGACCCCGGAAGAGAGCGGAAGAAGTTACAAGAAAGAAGAATACAGATGAAGATGGATTACAAATAGAAGACCCCTGGATTATTATGGTTTATTATTTTATGGTTTATTATTTTATGGGTTCCTGTGCGTGGATTGGTTCGAGAGTAAGGTGTTCAACGGGAGTCAGTGAGTTGGTCAAGTAATGGTAAGTGAACAAAACAAATGGTTTATTTTTAATTTGTACATGTTTTTTTTTAATTTTTTTACGTCATATTTTTTTTTTTTTAAAGATCATTTCTTGCCACTGTATGTATGTATGTATGTATGTCTAGATCGATATATACATAAAGGGTAATAAATGGTTTGGTAGGAAATGCATTTTTGCTGTCTTTAAAATGTGTTTGGCTATGCTGCTATGCATAAATGTGTGTTTAATGTATTTTGGAATTAGATACTGTAGATGTAATTTTTGATGTTGTATGCTGTACTTTAGGTCATGGTGAGACTTGCTTTTGTATATTGTATTCTTTTTGGTACTTATATTTTGTCTGATGGTAACTTGTTCTGTTTAACGATTGAAATAGTTAATTGTGTAATTGTTATGGATGGTATTTTAATTGTTTTGGGATTTGATTAATGAATGCTAAATGATATATGGTGACTTGCTTGGTTTAAATAGTATACTTGTTTGGATTTAATGGTATTTTGTTTGGAATATTTTATTGTTAACATTGATTGGCAGAGTGTACATAGTGCATAGATTGTATGCATCATGTATACAATGTCAATTCAATATTTTGATTGGCATTTGATGCTTTTGATTGGAAGATGATGGAGAAGTGGTATTTTTATTAGAGCATATTTTTGATAACCCTTAAACATTTATTTGTATATTGGTTTGTATATTGGTTTATCATATATATATATATATATATATATATAGTTGCATGATGAAGCCACTGTACAAATGAATGGGTGAAGGGTGGGTATTGGGCCAGGGTGGCTTAACCCCTTAATTACCTTTGCGGTTATTATCTGATAAGGTGATTAAGGGGTTAATTGATTTCAGAATGTAATTGCAATGTATTGGCTATGTATTTTGTTGGCAACGGAGGACACGGATTGTGCAGGCGAGGGGGCTTCTTATTGATGAGGTGAGTAGAACTTTATTTATTTTATTATGCTACTTAATGTTTTTAATAATGGGCAAATAATCTATTATCCCTATATGGATAATAGTTATTTTGCACATTATTGTACTGTATGAGTTGTGGGGGTGGGGTGGGGGGGCTTCATGTATTTAATGTATAGGACATGTTTTTTTTTCTACATACAGGGTTATTTCCTCAGGTCTGTGGGGGACCTATGGAGACCACCTGCGGTCTCCTCGGGCTTCTCACGGGTAAACGGCTGCCGGGTCCACGGGGGACACCTGCGGGGAAGAACCGGTGGCCCCACATCTAGAGGCACTGCGGACCCATAGGGACCACCCGTGGGTCCGCAGACCCCCGTGGGAACCACCCGAGGCCCCTCAGACACATGTGGGTCTGACCCGGGGCCCCCCAGACAGCCGCGGGCCTACCCGTGGGGACCCCATTGAGGCCCACGGTGACCCGCGGAGACCACCTGGTAGACCATGGCGCCTGGCGGGGACCACCAGCAGGCCTCCAGATCCTGTTTGAAACATGGTTCTGGGCTACTGTAGGTCTGTGAGGTGACCCGTCAGGCCCACCGGGGACTCCCGTGGGCCTGGGGTATTAACCCTGTATGTAAAATAATAAATCATGTATTTATGGGGGGGCACAGGGGGTGGGTTATGTATTTAATAAATATAATGATGTTTATTGTGGGGCTGTGTATTGTTTTATTGTGGGTACTGGGTGTGGGGGAAGGGGGTATTGGCCCCAAGGGTATGTGGGTAAGCCTCCCGGCTGGGTAGTGTGTGAGGGTGGTTAGGCCTCACGGGGTGTGGGGGTAGTGGGGGAGGGTATGTAGGCCTCCCGAGTGGTGGGTGAGGCTGGGTTAACCCCTTAATGACTGTAGCAGTTAATAACCGCTATGGTGATTAAGGGGTTAGGGGACATTACATTGGCTGTTTTTATTCTTAGAGAATATGGAATTACCCAGTATACCGAGGCTGCTAACAGGTAGTGCACACACTTTATGGCAACTTGATTGAAGAGAGACCCAGAGAGACCCAGCAATGATTAATGAAACAATAAGCCTCCGGTATTGAAAACAGGGAGTTGGGTAATAGTAAGCCGGATAGAGGTACAGGGGGACACCTCCCTAAGGGGCGCCCCCAAGTAAATCACAGCCCGGCACTAACCGCCTCAATAATCTCCCTGAAATACCGCGTGGAGGTTAGGAGTACTCACGAAAAAGCCGTCCCTGTTGGTGCAGGGAATTCTGCAGCGGCTTCCTCCTCTGGTGTAGCTGGCGTCAGCGTGCTCCGCCGGAAATGATGACACAGGAAGAAGGGGGTAAGATGGTCCGTGGTTCACAGCAACTTCAGCAGCCAACGCATGGATGTCTAAAAAAACTTTATTGATCGCTAGCAGCAAACATCAGGCAACCACTCTAACATGTTTCGTCCAGGCTATGGACTTTTTCAAAGAGTGCACTCTTTGAAAAAGTCCATAGCCTGGACGAAACATGTTAGAGTGGTTGCCTGATGTTTGCTGCTAGCGATCAATAAAGTTTTTTTAGACATCCATGCGTTGGCTGCTGAAGTTGCTGTGAACCACGGACCATCTTACCCCCTTCTTCCTGTTTTTATTCTTGTTCATGTTTTGCAGCATCGGAGGGGGCATGGACGGTGATGAAGATGAGGATGGCCTTCATAGTGGCAGCCGGACATGGGTGAGTGCTGTATGTATTTATTGTTCTTTATGTATTTTAAATGGGCAAATTCACTATTATCCATATGTGGATAATATTAATTTTGCACATTACTATACTGTATGTGTTAAGGGTGGTGTATTTATGTGTTGTATTTTTTTTTGGGGTGCACTGAATTGGTACTGCAGGCCTGCGGGGAACACCCGAGGGCCACCGCCGGCCTATAGTATCATTGCTGTGCATCCCAAAAATTTTCTATATGTAATGGGGGTATAGGGGCTGTTGGGGGCAAAGGGGGTGTATGTTGTTTATTGCAATGTTTATTGGGGGCAAATGTCCCCAATAAACATGCTATTATGCATTAACCCCTTCATTGCCTTAGCGGATATCCGCTATGGTAATGAAGCAGCATTAATGTATTTTAATAATATTGTGGGGGAGCAGGGGGTCCCATGAGCTGAACCGCATGTATTTGTGGCTCAGGGACCCCCTGCTTTCCGAGTTAGAGGCCCCGGTTTGGGGCATCGGTGACAGTGTCGTCGCCATCTTTATAGCGGGCACGTCGCGTATGGGACGCTATAAAGATGGCGGCGACACTGGCACCCGATGACACATACTGGGGCCTGTAACTCGGGAAGCAGGGGGTCCCTGATCCACAAATCAATGCGGTTCAGCTCAGGGGACCCCCTGCTCACAGTACACTATTATTAAAAATATATTCATGCTGCTTCGTTACCATAGCACATAGCCGCAAAGGTAAGGAATGATTATTTATTGATATGGGTGTTTTATTCATAGTGTAGATGTGCAGAGGGTCTCTGGAGCTGAACTGCTTTGGTTTTAGGTCCGGGGACACCCTGCTTCCTGAGATACAGGCCCCTTAATGGGGTGCCGGTATCCCTCTGCTTTGTTTACATTCCGCGGTCACGTGATCAGGACATTTAAATGCAGAGGGATACCAGCACCTCATAACTGGGCCTGTACCTCAGGAAGCAGGGGGTCCTCGGACCTGAAACCAATGCGGTTCAGCTCCGGAGACCCCCTGCATATGTACACTATGAATAAAATTGTTTTTAAAATAATTTTTAATGTGCCGATGTTTGCGCCGAGAGAGTGGCGGATCTCTCTCTGCTGCAGACACATCTTGGCAGGGGACGGCTTCTCGCCAGGCAGACTGTCTCGCCACCGGTTACTCGCCATCTTGTCAAATGGTGGTGGCGCATTCATTCGCCAGGGATTCAGCACTTCCTGCATACAGCGAGGGCAACACGTCAAAAACATGGCGAATTCAAACCCCTGGCGAATGCAATTTTCCGCTGCTTAGTGCATAGACCCCATGGTCTTTTATTGTTCACACATCATCTTGTTTTAGTGCAATGATTTTCTTTATCTTCTTTAAACTTTTGTTATCTCTGATAGTCTTCTTCACCTTACAAGTTAAATTTTCTTATATCTTCAGTTATACATTTGTGGATTGTCTAGCACAGCTCTGCATACTCCGTTCTTAATCTTGCATTTTGGGATTACTTAATTTCTTGTTGTCTGCTCAGTAATTGCTTTGACCTCAGATATTTTCATAAACTATTTTTGGTTAGCGATGCCTCCGTTTTTTTTCTGTGCAGTCAACTACAACAAGGGTTTCAAACACGGTGTCCATGGGCACCATGGACCTATACAGGCATATACGGCGTAGATAAGTGGTCTCCAGCGCGTCAAGCATTAGCTACCAGTACCTCGCCGGCTGCCAGGAAGTAGCTCGCCGCAGTGCCGCGGACAGCTGCTGCGTGCCTCTCTCTGTCCCTGTCGGACTTGAAGTTGGGACAAACGTCCACATTCGCAAGGGGGTGGGTCAGTTGTCCACTTTTTTTGTGACTCTACATGGTGAGAACTGTTGTGAGCTAAGGGGATTCTATCCTCTTGTTAGAGTTTATCATCTCAGCAGAGACTATTCCTAAAAGACTGTATTTATAACTACAGCAGATTTGGGTTGAACCTACCTCATGTCTGATCAACACCACGTGAGGTCATTACACACCAAATTGAATGGTGCTGCGCTTTGTACACAAAGTGAATGCATTGAGTTTTTTATTGAGTTTTATTGAAGTTGGGACTATTACATCAAATGCTGTACTCTCCCTATATGTTCTGCTATGAGTTATTATACCTATTGGGAGAGTTCGTGATTTAGTAGCTCAATTCTCTTAAGAAAAATAAGATATTCTGTGGCAGCCCCGTAATATCCATCATCTCATGTGAGATTGAAGCTGTTGCTTTGACAAAATCATTGTGAGTCAATTACCGTTGTCTGATTAAGTGAGCACTGACTTTTTATGGATTAAAGAAAAAAAAAACTTGTTTTCTTATTTTTATCGTAGAGGGTGCACTTTATCATTTTCTTTTTAAACAATCTTTATGGCTGTGGTCTATCTTTAAGAGAAGCAGCCTATTACTCTGGCACAATTTTGGGATTTACATACAGACTCTTTATTTTGAGATTTATCTATACGTTGATTGTTTACAGTTTCCCTTTTTATTTCTCTCCCTTCCTCCACTTTTTCCTTGCTTTTTTTTTCAGAGAACACTTACCAGAGCACCATTCACTTATATTTAATCTATTGTAGATTTCAAGTATATCAGAATTTACAATATATCTAATACCTTAAACCAGTGCAAATCAATGTTATATCACACATAAATATAGCCTTCATATTGACATTTATACACATTTCAATTTATATTTACAGTGGCGAGAAAAAGTTTGTGAATCCCAATAATCATTACAGAAATGCCAAAGTTTTCCCATGATAACCTTTTTTTTTTTTTATCAAAACCAGTCTATTCCTGAAAATCCAATAGGGTTTATATTACCCAATTCCATGTCTTTTGAAACAAAAAGGATGTATGAATTAGATAAACAGTGAGCACATAAAAGTTAGGGTATGTGCAAAAGGAAGTGAAACCCTAGTTTTAGCAGCTTCTGTAAATGAAAGGCGATAATTAGAATCAGATGATTAAATAATTAGGTAGATCTTCCGGGGATGACTTTGGGAAGCACCACCATACAGTATATAAAGATCAGAAACTTTGTGTTTGGTCTTCATCATTCAGGTGTGTGGAAACACACTATACCACGATCAAAAGAAATCTGAGGACCTCAAAAAAGCAGTTATTGATGCTCATCAGACAAAAAGGGAAACAAAACTATTTCTAAGGATTTGGGGCTCCACCAATTCACTGTCAGGCAGACAAATGGAGAAAGTTCAAGACCACAGTCACTCTACCCAGGAGCAGTCAGTCAAACAAAATCTCTCCAAGAACAAATCAGCAAATCATCCTGGAAGTCACAAAGAACCCCAGAGTAACATCCAGGGATCTGCAGGCCACACTTGTCTTGGTTAATGTGAGTGTTCATAACAACTACAGTATCAGAAAAAGACTGAACAAGAATGGTGTTCATCAAAGGATAGCCAGGAGGAAACAACTGCTTTCTAAAATGAAAATTGCTGCCTAGCTACTGTAAAGTTTGCCAAAGAGCACAAACATGATCCACAAGACTTCTTGAACAATGTTCTCTGGAGAGATGAGTTAAAGGTAGAACTTTTTAGCCTCAATGAGAAATGTTATGTTTGGTGAAAACCAAACACTGTGTTTGAAAAGAAGAATCTCATTCCAACTGTAAAGCATGTTAGTGGGAGTGTGATGGTGTGGGGCTGCTTTGCTGCCTCAGGACCTGGACGGCTTACCATCATTGACACAACCATTAATTCTGCCTTGTACCATAAGATTCTGGAGGAGAATGTCAGAACATCCATCCGTGAGCTGAAGCGAAAATAGGTCATGCAGCAAGACAATGAGAAAATACAAACACATCTACAAAGAATAGCTCCTGAAGAAGAAATTCCGCATTTTATAATTTCCTAGTCAAATTTCAAAACTAAATCCCATGAAAATGTTGTGGCAGGACCTAAAGCGAGCTGTCCATTGTATTGTATGTCTATTTATATAGCGCCATTAATGTACATAGCGCGTCACAGTAGTAAAACATGTGGTAATCAAATAAATGACCAAGGAGGCGCGAGCTTCCCCCCCCCCCCCTCTCCTATGAACCCTCTACATAAAGACATACAAATAACAAGAGGACACATATATGGAGGTAAAAGGCCGCGGCTTATTTATTAACACCAATGGGGATAGCGTACCACCTGTCCGCGCCAGAATGCTCAGAGCTGTGCAACGCAAAGGGGGCACCCGGAAGTACGTCCCGGTGACCTGCCCCCTCGCTTCAAAACCCCCCGATAACCAGCCCCGAGCCACTTCTGGGGGACAAGCACTTACCCCCCCCCAACTGCCGCCGCGACAAAGCAATTGGTCCACTGACCCCTCCATCATAATCTTTTCTTTCTTGTCTTGAATATATACTCTTATTTATCTGCAAAATAAAAAAATGTTAACATGGAAACAAAAATATTTTTTTTTTTTTTTTTAAACTTAAGTCAAAAGGGATGGGTGGGTGGGAAACAGTTGAAACGCCAAAGAACAAGTGACAGTTGCTTGTTCCTTGGCTCTATTTGAAAAACTAACTGCCCCAACTGCCTTCTCCGATCGCGCACGTACCATTGAATCTCCCACGATCCAAATTACCACGAAATCTGAGGAGGCAAAAACATGGTGGGAAAAAAGAAAAACAACGGCAAAGTGTTTAATCTAGCGCAACATTCTCCCCTACCAAATCCGGCCTGATGTATGTCCGGTAACTGTCTGACTTCCAGCGCCCAATCCTCCGTATCTTTGCTACCGCGAGCCCAACGCGTGCTGCTTCCGTCGCTGCCCCAATGCGAAAAGAATGCGTTCCATACTGCCCCCCTTCTAACCCTTGCTGCTTGAGACATATCCGAAAAGCCCCGCAAATATTGAAACCTTGACAATGCCCCCCCGTTCTGGTGCACTAACAGTGGACCCCCTTGTTCTGGTCTAATGGCCAAATAATCGTCCAACGCTTTTGCTGGGCACACCACACTTCCAGGCAAGCCCTTCAACAAGATCCACGCTCCCTTTCCTTTCTGATCCGTTTTAGACCTCCGTACCAGCAACCTCACCAAACCTTCTCCTAAACTTACGTCAGCCCGCTGCAAGCCACCCCCTCCTTTCTTGGATACACAAACCAATTCACCTGCTCGCAGAGCTGCAAAAAATGCTATGATGAATGTGACCTTAAAAAGTACTGCCTCAAAACTGGAAGAGCATACCACGTCTGTGGCCCGCAACAAACCTTCCAAAATTACCGGCGTCACTGGTCTTCTGCCATCCCTGCTAGTTATCCCTTTAACCATGCCTGCTAGCACCTTCCTTACCACAAAACACTTGGACACATCAACCCTACCATTCAGCCTAAGGAAGAACGATATACCCGCCATCTTTCTCCCTATGGATCCACCAGCTAAACCCTTTTCCCTCAAACTCATCATGTGACCCAGCAAAATGTCTACCTCCGAGATCTTTTCTCCAGCCAACCTTTCTGCCTCCCGAAATTCTCGCCAAGCAGCCACATAAGCACCCCACGTACCCGGGGCGAGAGACGCCTTGATTAAATCAATCACACCTCCGTTACCAGATCCCACAAGACTGCTGGGCACCGTTCGCCCTGGGTCTCCGCCCCCGGTGCCAACCTCCGAAACAGCTCCATCTGCAAACGTGATAATGCATCAGCAATGTTGTTCTCCACCCCAGGAACATGCCTAGCCTTGAAACCTATATTAAGCTGTAAACACCGTAACACAAAATGCCTCAACAGAACCAACACTGGTGGGGACCGTGAACCAAAATTATTCACAGCCTCCACCACACCCAAGTTGTCGGACCAAAACGTCACCTCCCTGTTAGCAAACTTGTCCCCCCAAAGATGTACAGCCACTAGTAAAGGGAAAAGTTCCAAAAATGTCAGATTCCTGATAAGCTGAGTCCCTCGCCAATGCTCTGGCCATTCCTCAGCACACCAAGCTCCATTAAAATATGCACCAAACCCTACTGACCCAGCCGCATCCGTAAATAGCTGCAGCTCATCGTTCCGCGCTGGATGCCCCCTCCACAACGTCCTTCCGTTGTAACTCTGTAAGAATTCTTGCCACACCGCCAAATCCTTCCGAATATCTGTTGTGACGCCTTACCCCCGCTGTAGCTGCTGACAAGCGCCTGGAAAACACCCTTCCCACAGGCATAATGCGAGCTGCAAACACCAAATGGCCCATCAAAACCTGAAACTGTCTTAATGAGGCCTTCCTAAGAAGCATGAAATCCTTTATCATACACTCCAAAACAACTAACTTCTCAGGAGGTAACCTATATTCCCTGTTCACTGAATCAATTACTATGCCCAGAAAACTGAGAGTGGTCGTGGGTGCCACTGTTTTTTCATTCGCCAAAGGAACCCCAAATTCGCGCGCCATGGCTGAAAAATGAAAAAGCCACCTTGCGCACAAATCAGACCCCTGCGGACCAACGAAAAGGAAATCATCCAAATAATGTATGATCCCTGCTGCCTGCACCCTTTTGCGGACCACCCACTCCAAAAATGTGCTGAATGTTTCAAAATAAAAACAAGACAATGCACAACCCATAGGTAAACAAAGGTCAACAAAATAACGCCCTTCCAACATACAGCCCAATAAATGAAAACAATCTGGATGTACCGGCAAGAGTCTGAAAGCTGACTTAACGTCTGCCTTCGCCATCAATGCCCCCTGCCCCATCCTTCCCACCAAAGCCGCCGCTTGATCAAAAGTGGCGTAGCTTACGGAGCATAAGTCCCTATCTATCCCATCATTAACTGACGACCCTTTCGTGTAAGACAGATGTTGAATTAACCTGAAAGCCCCCGCCTCCTTTTTCGGAACCACTCCCAATGGTGACACCCTAAGATTTTTCAGGGGCGGGGAAAGGAAAGGACCCGCCATTCTGCCCAACTCAATCTCTTTATCAATTTTTTCTTTTGCCACATCCCCATTCAACCTGACCATCTTCAAATTCCTCTCGCCCCCCGATCCCTCCTGATACTCAAAGGGGATCCTGAATCTTTCCTTAAACCCCTCTCGTAATAAGCTAGCTGCCCGTCTATTGGGGTATTTTTCCAGCCAAGGCGCCATTGCCTCTGCTGAAACTGGCGTTCCCGCCTTCCTGAACAGCCTGCTGTCCTGCTCCCTTGAAACCCTTACTATCTTTCTTAAAGCACTTTGATTTGGGATGCTGACCCCCGCACCCAGTGCAAGTATGTTAGAATCTACAATTCTCAAAATTGCATCTTGACTCGTTGTAACGCCAACATACCCCCGACTGCTTCCCACCTGCACGCCCTCTCCCTGATGTGCGCACCTGAAAATGCTCCCGCCAGACCCCTTTGAGGCTATTTGACCCACGAAAGGACGACCCCCCGTGTTTCTGAAACGCTTTTCTAATCGTATCCTGAATACTTAAAAAGCGCCGAGCATAAATGCGGATCCTTTTCCCCCGCAACGCCCGCCAAAATCCCAAATGCCTGCGACCAATTACTGAACGTGCGAGGAAAAAGACGCTTTTCCACATCCTCTCCACACCCAAAGACACCTGAGCCAACTCTCCACCAACTGTTCCACGGTTGCTCCCCCCGTCAAGCACTGAATCTGACCCCCCCTGCCGCTCACTTGACTTGCATGCCTCCACTGCTTGCTTAGTGGATAATAACGTTGTCATCGGCAATAAAGCTAACTGAACGCCCTTAACCACCGCACTAAACATTCTTGCCTCAGCATCGCCCGCTAACCCCAACTCCAACACCTGTGGCCCAGGGGAGCTAACAATGCCCGGCAAGGTAACACTCTTATTTCCCAAACAAGCAACTCTTTTTCGCTTACCCTTCGATGCCCCAGTCCCCAGGCGGTGTTTTGAACCGCCTGTCGGGACCTGCCCCAAGACTCTTGTCCTCTAAGCCTCTGACAGCAAGCTCAACCCGAGGCCCGGACCGCTTGCGAGCCGTGGACGACGAACCAGCGCCACGAAGCGAGGTCGACCGCGTCCCGGCCGTTCCAGATTTACCTGTAAATGAGGAAGCAAATATTAAACCCCCATTTAAGCTAACCTTCATTCCTGAATTAATTTTTTTTTTTTTTGTTTTTTTTTTAAAAGGACCAATCCTTTACCTACGTTCTCTTCTAGGCTGGGACCAAACCCCCCAACCTCTTTTTTTTTATTTATTTTTTTTATTTTTTATTTTTTATTACCAACCATCCTTTTCCAGCCTTCCTTTCACCAGTAACCGGCTATGGCGAGCATGTCGGCCCCCTCCCAAAATCCCCCTCTTTTTTTTTTTTTTTTTTTAGGGGAGAAAGGGAACACTTAGCCACCTACTGCTCGCCTCCATCCATGCTCTTGTTTTTTTTTTTTGTTTTTTTTTTTTTAAGGTTGGGACCCATGTCCCACCCCTGTTTTTCCAGGGACCCATGTCCAACCCTTGTTTTTTTTTTTTTTTTCAGGGACCCATGTCCCACTCTTGTTTTTTCCAGGGACCCATGTCCCACCCCTGTTTTTCCAGGGACCCATGTCCCACACCTGTTTTTGTGGGGACCCATGTCCAACACTTGTTTTTGTGGGGACCCATGTCCCACACCTGTTTTTGTGGAGACCCATGTCCCACCCTTGCTTTTTCCAGGGACCCATGTCCCACACCTGTTTTTTGTGGGGACCCATGTCCAACACTTGTTTTTTTTTTTTTTTTTTTTTTTGGGGACCCATGTCCCACACCTGTTTTTGTGGAGACCCATGTCCAACACTTGTTTTTGTGGTGACCCATGTCCCACACCTGTTTTTTGTGGGGACCCATGTCCAACACTTGTTTTTTGTGGGGACCCATGTCCCACACCTGTTTTTGTGGAGACCCATGTCCCACCCCTGTTTTTTCCAGGGGCCCATGTCCCACACCTGTTTTCGTGGGGACCCATGTCCAACACTTGTTTTTGTAGGGACCCATGTCCCACACCTGTTTTCGTGGAGACCCATGTCCAACCTTGTTTTTGTAGGGACCCATGTCCCACACCTGTTTTCGTGGAAACCCATGTCCCACCCCTGTTTTTTCCAGGGACCCAATGTCCCACACCTGTTCATGTGGGGACCCATCACCCAGGCTCCTCCCAAAAGTCACCCAGCCTTCAACCAAATAGGCTGTGATTTCCAAAAACTCCGCCATGACATACCCTTCTGCACCACCAACGCCTCCCGTGCTCCGTAACTAGGACCCCCTTCATCACTTGATGATGGCCACGCCTCAGCGCAGGTAGCATGGGAACCGCCCTGTCCTCTCGCGTCTTCACGACTGCCCAAACTTCCTTGATCACTCCCAGCTTTCAGCACTAGTGCACACATCTGTTTTTGAAACCATCCTTCCTCATGGTTGTGCGCCTCCGCCAAAAGCTGCATGGTGCTGACCTGAAAGGACATCGCTACTAACGCTGTAATTTTATCCAATGGCTCGTCAAACACTGGTTTAATTCCACCACCTAAATCCTGCCAGCAAACTACTCTTGAACTCTTGCCTGGCCGATCTTCACGAAAACCAGTTCACTTGAATAGACTTAGAAACCGCTCTAAAGCTGTAATAACATAAAATTCCCGCATTAATGCTTATATCTTTAGCACCTTAACACCCCCCACCTCCATCCATTAGCGCTAACATCCAACCAACCATTGCTGTCATTTTTTTTTTTTTTAAGTATGGTGTCACCCATGACATCAAAAACCTTAGCATTGTCTTCCATTAACCACAACCAAGACCAACCTCAAAAGGCTTTTTTTTTTTTTTTTTTTTTTTTTTAAAAACCTTTTTTTTTTAATATACATTTTTATTTATTTATTTCATTATTATTTTTTTTTTTTTTTTTTAAATGGACAGCCCCACCTGACCACCTCCCACTGTTTAAAAGAGTGGAAAAGAAAAAAGGGGGGGGAAGGAAGAGGGCCAATATCTCCCCAAGGAGGAGGGAGGGGGGGGGGCAAAAGCCCACCATTCCAGCCAAACCACCAACAGCCCCCTCCCCCAGCCGTAACAACAGCCTTGCCCCCAGCCCCCCCAAAAAAAACCCCACCCCCTGATCATCGTCAGGAGGCGGAACCACATGACACTCATGTTCCCTTGCCATTAGCCCAACCGCACGGCTAAGCGTGGGCTGGGCGAGCCTCTCTTCCCCCCCCCAGCCACACAAGCGGCCATAATAGGAGGACAGGAACAGGGCTCGCAAACGGCGAACTCGCAAACCTCCTCCTCCAAGCCGGTGCGCCTTCTTCACGCAACAGCCCCAGGTAGGAGTCACTCTCCTCGTCATTCTCCCTCCTCCCCCCGCCGCTGCCACCAATAGAAAACGCATGAAAACAAAAGGCAGGACAAAAAACCTATCCTTCCCGCAATCCCCCCCCCCCCCCCGAGCACCGGCACAACCGGCAAAAACACACGGGGGGGGGGCGGAGGGTCCCTCAACACGAGGAAGGAAGGGAGGTCCCACGCAGGACAAAAACAACAGCCTTCTTGCAATCCCCCCCTCCCCCCCCGGGCACCGGCAAAACCGGCAAAAACAAACGGGGGGGAGCCGGAGGGTCCCTCACCACGAGGAGGGAAGGGAAAATCCCTCACCCCGGGAGGGGGGCCCAAATCAAAACCACTTAAAACCTACTAAACACAGGAGAAGAGAGGAGAGTGTCCAAACAGTTGAAACGCCAAGGAACAAGTGAACAAGGAACAGCCTAGCTGGGGGGGAGGGGGGGGGCCGCACCCCCTGGTCAATAGCTGTAGCCACCCATGCGGGCTAGGCCAGCTCTATAACAGATAATATAAATAACAGATCATGGGAATAAGTACTTTAGACATAAAAATAACATTAAGGAAGGGGAGTCCCTGCCCCGAGGAGCTTACAGTCTAATTGGTAGGTAGGGAGAACGTACAGAGATAGTAGGAGGGAGTTCTGGTAAGTGTGTCTGCAGGGTGCCAAGCTTTATGTATCATGTGTTCAGAATATCCACAGTGCTACTCATATGCTTCTTTAAGCAAGTGTGTCTTAAGGTGGGTCTTAAAGGTGGATAGAGAGGGTGCTAGTCAGGTACTGATGGGAAGGGCATTCCAGAGGTGTGGGGCAGTCAGTGAAAAAGGTTTAAGGCGGGAGAGGGCTTTAGATACAAAGGGGGTAGAAAGAAGACATCCTTGAGAAGAACGCAAGAGTCGGGATGGTGAATAGCGAGAAATTAGGGCTGAGATGTAAGGAGGGGCAGAAGAGTGTAAAGCTTTAAAAGTGAGAAGAATGGAGTGTGAGATGCGGGATTTGATCGGAAGCCAGGAGAGGGATTTCATGAGGGGAGATGCTGAGACAGATCTAGGAAAGAATAGAGTGATTCTGGCAGCAGCGTTTAGGATAGATTGTAGGGGAGACAGGTGAGAGGCAGGAAGGCCGGACAGCAGGAGGTTACAGTAATCAAGACGGGAGAGAATGAGGGCCTGAGTTTAGCAGTCGAGCAACAGAGGAAAGGGCGTATCTTAGTTATATTGCGGAGGAAAAAGCGACAGGTTTTAGATATGTTTTGAATGTGAGGGGCAAATGTGAGAGAGGAGTCGAGTGTGACCCCTAGGCAGCATGTTTGGGCTACTGGGTGAATGATCGTAGTTCCAACAGTAATGTGAAAGGAGGTAGTAGGGCCAGGTTTGGGAAGATGTATGAGGAGCTCTGTTTAAGCCATGTTGAGTTTAAAGCGGCGGAGGGCCATCAAGGATGATGTAGCAGAGAGACATTCAGAATCTTTGGTTTGTACAACAGGTGTAAGGTCAGGTGTTGAAAAGTACATTTGTGTGTCGTCAGCATAGAGGTGATATTTAAACCCAAAAGATGTTATTAGGTTACCTAGAGAGAGTGTGTACAGAGAAAAGAGAAGAGGTCCCAGGACAGAGCCCTGGGGTACCCCCACAGAGAGATCAATGGAGGAGGAGGTGTTAGCAGAAGTGACACTGAAAGTACGATGGGAGAGGTAGAATGAGATCCAGGATAGAGCTTTGTTCCGAATACCAAGAGTATGGAGAATGTAAAGGAGAAGAGGGTGGTCCACGTGTCACATGCTGCAGAGAGGTCGAGTAATATGAGCAGAGTGTAATGACCTCTGTCTTTGGCAGCATGGAGGTCGTCAGTTATTTTAGTGAGGATTGTTTCCGTGGAGTGAGCAGTGCGGAAGCCAGATTGTAGAGGGTTTAGGAGAGAATAGGTGTTGAGAAAATGGAGCAAGCGAAGAATACAAGACGTTCAAGTAGTTTAGAGGCAAAAGGCAGGAGGGAGACAGGTCGATAGTTAGAAAGACAGGTAGGGTCAAGCTTGCTGTTTTTGAGTAATGGTATAACTGTTGCATGTTTGAAGGAGGATGGAAAGGTTCCAGAGCAGAGGGAGGAGTTAAAAATGTGTGTGAGCATAGGGATTATAGTAGGACCAGGAGGTTTTAGAGATGGGAGGGAATGGGGTCAAGAGAGCAAGTGGTAGAGGGAGAAGAGGCGATCAACAGCGACACATCCTCCTCTGAGACAGTGGAAAAAGAGTCAAGGAAGGCAGGAGGAGAGTTACTGCACCGACACACTTTATTCGAGCAAATACCCGGTATGTACCTGGCAGATACCTGGAATGCGCCGCTCCTCACCTCTGACAAGCCCCGTTGCATTTGCCTTCCCAGCCTGGGTTCATGCCTGGCTGACGGGCGGCTGATCTGTTAAATGATAATGATTAGGATTTAATAGGCTGCAATGCTTCGCGTGTCTAACAGATGGCATAAATTCATGAATTGTAATGCAGTATATATATATGTACTGTGCAGTATTGCAGCCAGCGGGAATGAAATGCTTCAATCCCTGCCGGAAAATAACTCAATGCACTCGGGCAGAAAACAGTCACAAACCTCAATACACCCGGGTATACCCGAATTCGTGGGACTAGCCGAGCTCGAATAAAGTGTGTCGCCAGTGTAGGAAGAGGTGTAGGATGGGAGGAAGAAACAGAGGGGATGTTCTGACGTATGGATTCCACCTTTTCCTTAAAATAGTCAGCAAAGTCCTGAGCGGAGATGGAGGAAGGAGAGGCAGCTGAGGGTGGTTTGAGTAGAGTATCAAAGACATAGAACAGTCTGCGTGGGTTAGACTTGTGCATGTTGATAAGTGAAGAAAAGTAGGCTTGTTTATCTTGCGAGAGGGCAGAGTTGAAACAGGATAGCATAAATTTGTAGTGAAGGAAGTCTGCGAGAGTATGAGATTTCCTCCAGAGGCGTTCAGAGGAACGAGTGGAGGAATGCAGCATGCGTGTGTGGGAATTTAGCCAGGGTCTAGGGTTAGAAGGGCGAGGGCGGCAGAGAGAAAGCGGGGCATGTAGATCAAGAGACGAGGACAAGACAGAGTTGTAGTTCCTGATCAGGTTGTCAGGGTCTGTAGCAGAGCTGAGAGAGGAGAGGGAGGAGCGTAAAGTGGACTCAAAGTCAGGTAAGTGAATAGAGCGTAGGTTTCTGCAGAACCGGGGGGTAGATGGAGGTGGAGAAGGGAAGAAGCGAGAGAGAGAATGAGATGAGGTGATGGTCAGAGAGAGGAAAAGGGGAAATGGAGAAATCGGAGAGAGAAGTTTTTAGTGAAAACCAGGTCTAAGTAGTGGCCATCCTTGTGGGCATGAAACCCTGAAAGGTCCCTGAGTTGAAGCAGTCCTGTAAGTAGGAATGGGCCAAAATTATTCAAAACCGATGTGAGACTGACCAGCCATTACAGGAAATGCTTAGTTGAAGGGATTGCTGCTCAAGGGGGCGCCACCAGGTACTGAATCTAAAGGTTCACATACTTTTTCACACATGAATAATGAATGTTGAATCATTTGTGGATAAATAAATATTGAAAAACTATCCTGGTTTTGTGTCATTTGTTTGATCAGGTTATCTTTATCTATTATTAGGACTTAGATTAAGATCTAATAACATTTTAGGTTTGAAATATGTGAAAATCCTAAGGGTTTCACAAACTTTCTCGCCACTGTACATATTAGTACACTTCGTTAATACTCTGGTTTTGTAGGAGCGCCGATTTTTTTTTTTACATACATATGTGTGTCTGTGCGCGAATATATATATATATATATATATATATATATATATATATATATATATATATATATATATATACACACCGTATATATATTTATTTATTTATATATATATACACACACACACACACACACATAAATAAATACACTTATACCTCCAGTTTAATTTACAGCTGAAGAGCCTATGTAGATTGTGATGTACTGAATTAAATGTTAATGAAACATGTACTGGTAGAAAAGCCACTTCCAATATTACATTGTACGTTTTATTGTAGAAAGCACTCACTCTTTACATTTCACAATTTATGACATCGTAAATAGTGTGAAATAGGTGTGCAGCATTGAACAATTATTATTATTTTTTTTTACAAGTACAGTATGTGTATATTTCTACATTGATAATTATAAAATGAGTTCTTATCTTTTAAACCTTAAACTGAATGAGGCTGGCTGTTTCAAGGAGGAAACATGCTCTTCCGTCACAGAAAATATCACTGAATATAGGAGTAGTATCCCGCCTAATTTTAAATAAAAATAAAAAAAAGGTAGACATATGGACATTAATCTTTTTTTCAACCAAATTATCCCCGATGAGCATCAAATGTAATGTATTTTTAACAAACAGAAAAGACCTGCAACATAGCTTACCATATATTTCTCTAAGGTTCAGTTTTACGCATGCATTTTCTTCCATTGAAATTATTAAAATTCATCATGGACCTGTGTGTTAGAGCATTGTATTCATTTTGAACTTTTCATACATAAAATTGTTTCAATATTCAAATAAGTGAAGTGTTTGACATGAAACGTCAAATGTTTACAACTGTACAATAAAAAAAAATCTATAGCGTATGTAAAAAAAAAACATTTGTTATTTAAAAGTGAACAAAGTAAACCCATCAAATATAGGCCCAATTTTTACGAAGCCGTCTTCTGCCACAAGACACCTTCTTTCTCCGTACCGTAGAGCTCATTAACTTGAATCGGCTCTCAAGTGTCTTCCGGTGCTGGAAGGTGTCTCGTGGCAGAAAACCGCTTAGCGAATATAGTCCACAGAGTTTTGGGCTGTTAACATATGTGTCCTACAAAAATAGTGCCAAGGAAGAAAAAAAAATAACTAAATGGTCACTATTCCCCAAAAAGCGCATGGGACATAAAAGTCTCAGCCATTTATTTTGTGGAATATTGTCAATTCATTGTTAGGACCTACTGCGTACATTTTTTTTTTTATGGGAGCCCATAGTATTACCTCGATGCCTAAATCAAACAAAATAATAACATTATAGCAGAATTTTTTTTTAATTACTTTTAGTTTAGTCGTATGTTCAGAATGTACCCCATCCCTTGCATATCAACACTCCCAATGACCCCCAAAACAGAATCGTCACGGTTTCAACCAAAATATTTTATTGTGCCAGTTTTATTACAAGTTGTGCAATTATTGCTTAAGTATTTTTTTTATTAAATAAATACAGTGTATACCTGATTGTACACATTTATTTAAAACTAGTTTTGAAGATAACATTGAAAACATGAATGCTTCATCAGAATTTCACATTATTTACCCTTAAAATCTCTCAATCTAAACAGAGGCATTATATTTTTACAGTCATGTCAGTCAACAAGGATTAAACATAATAAAGAAAAAAACATCCCTGTATTAGACCTTGTGTACAGTACTGTATATAGAAAGTTGACCATTCTGAAACCATGCTTTCAAATGAAACAATACTGAATTGGTCCAATTTTTACAGTGTACTGTAGTCTGTCAACTGGTTCTTGTAAATATTTTATCTGTGTGTTTATAAATCATTTTATTATAACAACAGTTTGAATATTCTGTTACAGTACTTGGAAAGCATTCTTATTACGGCCTCAGGGATGCAAGTAAGACTTCCAAATCTTTCTGGGCATCTTTATCCTACGGGTAACAAATACAGAAATCAGAGTTTAAATTACATCTTTGCTGTGCTGTAATGCTCTTTAAGCTACATTTGCACATTTTTTAAGTACTGTATTTCAAGAGAAATGTGATTAAATCCATATACACCACTTATGTAGGTCATTTTAGGACATCCAGAAGAATTTCAGGTATTTGAAAACAGAGAATAATTTTACTCTACAAATTAAAGTACGCTACTACTACGGTCGTCAAAGCATTTAATTAGGATCTTGCCAATTTAAGGATATGCAAACAAGATAACAAATTGAACAAGCCACTGCATTTCCACAGCCGTAGCATATGTAACATAGGTAAAAACGACGTACAATATTAAAACCTTTTCTAAAAGTTTAGATTGCATATTAGATTTAGTGTAGTTTTGATATAGAAAAATGTATGAAAAAACAATGGGCTGTCCCGATCAACAAATACAGATTTACAGTATGTTACAATTAATAAATGTGTTACAATGTATGAAAAGTTATGTACTGTACTGTATAAGATGGTTGTTTCCCCCCCTTTTTTGAAGTGAAACTTCTTTGCTGGCACCTACAGAGTTTTGATAGGAAAAATCCCTTATGTTGTAACAAAATGCCATGATGGAAGTGACGTCACTACTGGAAGAAGAGGCCGTCAGTGACGTCGGGGGAGGGAGAGGAGACACTAACTGACTGACACACACACGCACTGACTGAAACTCACACACACGTACACACTGACTGACACAAGGAATTCACAGTTACTATAAATATAGAAGTGCAAATAGCTAAAACATGCATTCTAAGTCAAACTTCTTTGCATTTTGGCACTAAAATTGTGTTTTGATTTTTAATTAAAAACATCACCATCACAAATTCAATTACTGCGACAAGACAAAAAAGTTTCACTCGGCACACACTTTTTTTTTCCATTTCTGTACACCTTTCCGATTTTATTGCTGAAAATGTTAATAAAAATACAAGTTTAAAAGAGAAATCAAATAAATGTGTTACAGTTGTGTTTAAGCACTTAATAACAGCAAAGTAGACACCAGTGTTTAAGGACACTGACTTACATTACATAGAGATGCCTTTTGACTATAGCCTATTGTAGTTATTGTGTAACGCGCTAACTCTATTTGGATTGTATGGAGGGTAAAGTGGAAAAACAACTTATCCAGAAAATTCAGGAGTTCTCAGACACTGCTGCACCATGAAAAACTTTAGTGGTGGCCCCTAGACCACTCAGGTAGCTTTCTCCTGAAATCTCAGAACATATATCACTGTCTGTCCGTGAAGGGAAACTTTTCATATCCAGATTCAGTATTATAAATATATTATAGCAAATAAAAATATCACGTGTGAGCACATGCGCATGTCTCAGACAGGTCAGTAACCCTACTTTTCCCCATTTTCTCTTAGCATAGTGCTTCCACTGCAGCCAGGGATTCTGGGAAATGGCATGCAAATGAGCATACAGTATATTAAATTATATATTATACATATTTAAACAGAACTAAGCCAGCGTGTTACTGCTCCATACAATTAGTTAGATAGCGGTGATCAGTGCTACATGCTAGGCCTATTGAATTTATCTTGCCTAGGAGGCTAAACAGAATTTTCACATTCTTTCAGGTTTATGTATCAAGTCAAAGGGGTGCAATTCTTGGGCAAAAAAATCTGCATTGTGGGTTTCAAAAAAGCAATTTGATTATTTTCTTTAATACACATGAAGCAATTGTTAGCCCCAGAATTGCACAATTTTTTTTGTCTTTATACAGAGTGCTTTGTGGTCTGTGTATACAAAAGTCACTATTGTTATTCAGCCACTATAGACACATTCTAAGAGCAAGTTTTGTGCTGTTGCTATTTATTTCAATATACCGGTACCTGCTAAAAATAAATACTTTTAACAAATAGGGGCACAGGCATCAAGTGTCGGTATGTGTTATCACACCTGTTCGGGCATCAACTCCCATTTAACACAATGGCGTTAACATCAGAATTGGTGAGATAATCCATATTGTTGCTAGATGCACGTACCACATAGGTCCATGTTTTCCAAATAACGATTTTCAATAGGAAATTTGGCCCCAGAGAACACGTCAAAGCCCATTCGAGAAAAATTAGCCATAAGGTGTCTTAAAGAATAGCAATATTTTGTAAATAAGATCCATAATCTGATGTTAAATAAATGTTTAAAGTCCAAAGTACAGAGTGTATAACATTTAATGAAACTATGAATAGTTAGGGTGACCTTACAGGCCTCTTTGGTATATGGAAACCACCCTTTTATATACCTTATTTATACTATACCATACATACAGTATGGTATTACAAATCTGGAAATTGGCATGTTCTTTACATACTGCAGGTTGGGTCAGGTAACACGGACTAAAAGTGCTGTTTAGCATGTTTTGGCATACATATGACTACATGTCTAACTACGCTAGCTATGCAATGCTAACTAACACACTAACATAACTGCAAGCAGAGTTGATTGATAATTGTGGTGCAATAAACAGGGCTTAAATTGTACTGTAGTAACTGCAACTAAATGGTTGAGCACACTAACATAGTTTGCAAGTACAAGGCGGTCTACCATCTCCACACGAAACGGCTGGTGAAAATAGTTTAGAGACAGCATACTGTAATAGTGCAAATTATACAATTTCCACAGTTGAACGCAATCCTAAAAATGTAAACTCATGTGATCCCTGATACTATCATGCTGAAAGACTTTGTGTCAACTTCTATTATGCCTTTTGATGCTTAACTTTTCCTTTTTTCATGTACTGTAGCAGAGATATGCTCTCAAATTATTTTACATTTTGGGTGTAATATTGACTAGAAGTACATGTGCCTGAACACATGCAGCACAAAAATTGTACCTGTATATGATATCTTTATATGTAAAAAATATATAGATTTTGAGGATATACACCTGACCAAAAAAAACAAGTATATAAAAAAGTATGTTAATATGGTACTTTCCCAAACTATGAACATATACTGTACGGTTCAAACACAGAATTTCTTCACATCAATTGTTATAAATGTGCTCTATGAATCACTCCCCTGTGACCACAATGGAACATTATTTCAAAAGCTTTCAACTTTTGTTTTCCTAAATCACAAGTTATTATTTCTCAAGCAAGGTGCTGAGAACAGCTTCTGAAATATAGCTTCTGTATGCCATTAAACAACAATGTTAAACAATATTAAGTTTAAAATATTTCTAAGAGTCAAAGTCTGGATTTAACAGCCATGGGTTTTTAGAAGCTTCTGAAATATCACGTGGCTATAAAATGCAACGCCACCCAAGAAGACTTGGCTCACAGTGCCAACATTTCTCACTATAATTTACTAGTAAGACTGAGAGTCCAAGAATCTTTAAATAGGACTGAGAATGGTTTGATTCATTTCTATATTCATATAAAAATAACAGCAGCTTAAAAGGCTGCATCCATATCTGCTAAGCTCTTTCACACAACGTTAATACTACAGAACTACTGTACATTTCAGTGAAAAAGGTTTATGTGACCACAGTGATAAAGCATTTTTTTTTTTTAAATCATACTCCAACAGGCCTCTAGTTTTAGTACATTAAGAAAAGGCATTTAACAAAGCAAATGCAAATACTATTATTAGCAATGTTCATTTTAGAATGAAAAAATCCTGCTACGTATATAAAATCATACCCTACTTACGTAACCGATGAGGGAAAAAAATTATATAGTTGGAGTCTTATGAACAGAAACGTTCATCTCATTTACTAGTACAGTACATTATTATAAAACTAGTGATGCCTAAATACTCGTGCCTTGCATTAGTGTCCAGGAGTATAGTTAATCACATCACCTATGAGATCCCAATACATTGACATTAAATTCTATTAGCTGAAGTATGAATCCTACTCCTTCATTTGTTGTACCGACTTACTATTGGCAACCACTCAAGCAACTGATGTATTCTCACTACATGCCAGATCATGACATTCTGACAGGTCTCAATGTCTAATCCCGCTGTGTGACAGTGGTCAGACTTCTGCTGTTGTGGGTCCTTGCTATAGGGCCAGCCCCTGCCTGAAAATGGTCTAACAGACTAAACTGTTCCATGAACCCCAATGCTATTTTTTTCCCAAGAGAGAAGAAGGGCTAGATGTAAATCAAAAGAGGCAGTAAAAGCATGTTGCTCTAGTTAAAAAAAAAAAAAAAAAGCTTGCAGTTGCATTTGCGCAAACTGCAGGTTGTCCTGTAGTGCTAACTATTCACAAAATATACCATTGCTATAGATAAAGAAAATTGCATGTGAAATAAAACAGGGCAAAGTAGATTTCTGAGCAGGGAACTTACTGCAGCAACAATATACAGTAAGATGGTACCACGCAAAATCGTGTTCATCAAATGAACAATTATATAGCTCAATTATTAGTAGAATAGAAATTGTGATGCTGTAGCAGTAATAAAGGACCATAGCATACATAGATTAGACTCCCAAGGTAAAATGCATGCACAGAAAAGGCAATAAATATGGGGTTTTGTTGGAGATATTAAAACAGAAAATAAGTAGGGAGGATGTAAAGGAAGTCTTTAACATTAGCAATAATACAGGGAGTCATGTGGGTGTCACTCAAGAGGTATTGTACTGTAAATAAATTATACTTTACAGGACTCTTGACGAGTATAAGTAGAATAGTAATAAAGTAAGTACTATATATTATACATAAATGAACAAGGTCAATGAACATACGAAATGACTGGCAGAACTTGTATACAAGATGACTGGCCAATATGACCGTTTCTATCCCAGCTGTAAGCAGGGTGCGGATTAGCTGGTATGCCTACTGTATCCGGTCTGTAAGCAGGATGCTGATTAGCTGGTATGCCTACTGTATCCGGTCTGTAAGCAGGATGCTGATTAGCTGGTATGCCTACTGTATCCGGTCTGTAAGCAGGATGCTGATTAGCTGGTATGCCTACTGTATCCGGTCTGTAAGCAGGATGCTGATTAGCTGCTATGCCTACTGTATTCGGTCTGTAAGCAGGATGCTGATTAGCTGGTATGCCTACTGTATCTGGTCTGTAAGCAGGATGCTGATTAGCTGGTATGCCTACTGTATCCGGTCTGTAAGCAGGATGCTGATTAGCTGGTATGCCTACTGTATCCGGTCTGTAAGCAGGATGCTGATTAGCTGGTATGCCTACTGTATCCGGTCTGTAAGCAGGATGCTGATTAGCTGCTATGCCTACTGTATCCAGTCTGTAAGCAGGATGCTGATTAGCTGGTATGCCTACTGTATCCGGTCTGTAAGCTGAATGGTTGACACAGATGTCGCACGCACCAATTTACAAGCACTCTATATTATTTTAAAATGTCTGAAGGTGCCAAAACATACATAATAAAGGCAAAAAGATCTTCTCATGGTTTCCTGTTAAAGCCATCTATGGGGTTGCCGAAATATGATGTAAAAGTAGCTACAAGCAGTGATGAAATGTAAATGCTGACATCAATTACTTATTTAGAGTCAATACGATGAGATATTGTAATTGTTTATGCTATAGCAGCATGTGCCATATTTTGTAAGGGGTTCTCTGCCATAAGACCTCTTCTGGTAGCAGAAGACATCGTAGAGCCCATTCACTATGGCCCCACATGTGGTGTCCATAACTGTACGACAAACTTTAAAAAACATTCCCTTTTTAAAAATATCTAACTCAAGGTCGAAAAAGCATTTTAAAAAATCACCACGCTCCTCTATCACAAGATAGTGTATAGTGAAAAAAAGTTACCGAGAAGGGATTGTAAATGTAAGTGTTTAGTTATAGTTTCAGTTTGCACAGAGGAGGATTGCTGCGTCGCTCTATTCAAGCAGAAATGTTAATTGTGGTGATGAAAGTTTTTAATGTAGAAATGGAAACTTAAATCCTTGATCACATCTTAAGCAAAAGGATTCTGCAACATGGAGCATTAGTAGATGTTAAAAAGTTAAAGTTGAACATTTTACAGACATTTCTGTCATTTAAGGTGGTATCATAAGCTCAATGTCAGTCCGCAGAGTTGGTGCAGAACACCGTGTGCAGCAAACAAGGTGCAACTATTAGATCAGACAGTCCATCTCTTCGTGTATTTCATTAGTCCTAGTTACATACAGCACACAACACACATGGTAAGAATGACCTGAGACACAACCAGAGCTTTGTCTTCTTTCGTACATTACTAGCTATTGCAAGCTTATTGTTAGATTGAAAAACAATTAAACATTTTTATTAATGCTTAAAGTGCTGGTCTCATTTGGCAAACACTCAAATGTTCATACGGTTTATGAAAGAACAGATACTGAACAAATGTTTTATATGCTTAGGTATCACAATGGGAGGGATCTGTTTATTTTTTGTTTAAATGAATAAAGTGTCCATGCTGCAGAATTAGGTTATACATTAATCATAATACCCACCTCTTTGGTGACAGATACAATTGCTGATGCAGCATCACAGTACTTCAAAGCATCAACTTTCTGGCCAAGATCTTTGTAGCACTGTGAAAAAAGTACAGAACGATGATGAAAAATAGCAAAACCATGCAAACCACAAACTCTTAAATTACTGTATACTGCATTTATTGCTAATATCAGATTTTAAAACAAAATGTTCTAGTTACCTTTGCCAGAAACACATAGTTGTATTTGGAATAACCAGGGCGCATTTCTTCAGCCTTGAATAGAATGTGCGTAAGATTAAAACAATAAATTACAGGCAAAAAAAAGTGTATGAAATGTTGTTCTCAAAGTATTATTGGCACAACACACATGGTATGAACAGGATGGAAAGAAGCCAGTGAAGTCTAAAGACAAATAAGGTTGTTGCACATAAGAAGTGGAATATACTGTTTCTATCATTTTCAATGTGCAGATGTATAAACTAGTGGAAAAAGGAAACCAGTATAGGCACTCTACCAGCTTCTGGATGATTTATGAGTATTTAAAATATATATTTTTTGAATAGTATCCAAAATTAAAATAATGGGTTTTAAAACGTTAATTAAATGCAAGGAAGATCCTATCTACAAACACTAAATAGGTGTTCTGGATCAGTCATAATGATTTCATGAGTAGGTGGACCAATAGATAACTCCGAAACCTATTCAGAATATTGATAAAGTAAAGCAATATATGTGTTACTTTACTTTATCTATATTTTGAATAGGCTCATCCTTGCATTTAATTATCGTTTTAAAACCCATTATTTTAAATTTTGGATACTATGCAATAAATAATTTTTTGAAATACTCATAAATTATCCAGAAGGTGGTAGAGTGCCCATACTGGGTTCATTTTTATTCCACTAGTTTATGCATATACTCTACCCAGGGAGCACCACCACCAACAACATATTCCAGCTGATGCGGGAGTATCACATCCAGTACGTTCTCAATGTACAGATTTAGCTAGTTTCATTGTTAACTCAGAATATGGTGGGAGGAGATGTGATATTCTGCACCAATACTACCATTGAATCTTATTGAAAACTGTGATATTCTGCGTTGTAACAGGGGTTGTGTTATCTGGAGGAAACATCACGTGCTGCACCTGTATGTAATTATATGTAGCCAGGTTTCCCCAGCCTGTCAGCACCCCCCTCACCTTGCTGACGATCGCGGGTGCAGCCGAGTCAAATGGCGGCACCGCGCGGCGATCTCAGGGGTAAGGGCGGTCAGGCCCCGGCTCGGGGGTTGCCGGGGACGCGTGCGGCCGGTTGCCAAGGCCGCACACGCGTTACAGGACTCCCGGCGCTCTCGGAGCCGGGTGGTAAGGGCGCCGCCATTGCGCCTCAGTTCGCGCATGCGCAGTAAGCCCCCGGCAGCTCAGACAGCTCGCGCATGCGCAGAAGGTACCCTAGAGCCAGGGAACAGTTGCGTGAGGGTAGGGAAGGCACAGGAGAGGTTGCGGCGGCCATTAGGGGTTAGTGCAGGCACAGGAAAGGAGCGCACGCGGCCCCTATGTGTTTTTAGGCTCCATGGGACTACAACTCCCATGAGGCATAGCGAGGCAGGCACCAGGTGCCTCATAGGAGCCAATAGGGCTGAAGGATTGCCCTGGAGGAAAGAGATACATTGTTTGGGCTGCAGCTACGCAGTTAGTTGGAGCAGCGGAGCAGAAGGGGAAGGAAGGGTGCAGGGAGTGAGTGAAGCTCCTGCATCGCGTAAGGTCCCCTACATCCAAGGTAGGCCCCAACTCCCCACCAGGTTAGTGGGTAAGCGCTGAGGGACGGCCCAAGATAGGGACGCTGCCCTTAGTGCGTTAGTGTGCTGTCTTGTCAGGGTCACGGCGGGCAGTGCTGTGAGGCCTGACAAGAAGGCATAGGGTTAGTGTGCAGCAAGTTGCTGTACGCATTCAGTAGGTTGTAGTGCGTAGCAACCCCGTTAGTTAGTGTTAGGGAGAGTCAGGACTGGGAAGAGTAAGGGGAACGGAGCAGGTTATTAACCCCTTAGGTCCCAGAGAGGTCCTCACTCCCCAGTTTGTGGTGCTACAGGGACAGGCCCTAGGTTAGGGACCGTGTCATGTAGTGCCAGTCTTAGATAGGGATCAGCGGATGCTGCAGTTCCTTGAAAGAGATTTGGGCCCAAGTCGGTGCTCAAAGACAAAGACTATCTTCAGGGTGGGACCGCCCCTGGCGGACCCCAAGCAAGGATTCACCGGACCGGATCAGACGGGATCCCAGAACGACAGAGCCTTTGTGAAGTTCCTTGCAGGCCCGAGTGCAGGAGCACTCGGCAGGTACTCTATAAGTGCACCAACAGATCATAACATTCTATTAACACATAGTGGCAGCGCTGACCACGGGACAAGGGTTGGGCTGTGGGCACCGTGTGGGGATGTTATAATGTTGTGATGGTATAAGTATGATGTAATAGTTATCCTTTGTTCATTCAGTAAACCTGTTATCCATAATACTGGTGTATGTGGTTTCTGAGTGGGTTCCTATGTTAGGGTCATTCTACATTTCCATAGAATCCTACATAGGTGGAGGCGCTGAAACAAGAAACGTTCCAGAGGATTCACCCCAGGCTCTCACTAGCGGAGGCTCAGACCTCCTGTGAGCCTGCAGGTATACGCACCACACCGGTAACACCGCATGTTCTACGCACCCACACTATATATGCGATTGGGTGGGGTGGAATACCCGTTACATATACATAGAATACCATTTCTGATTCCTGCAGTAAGTGGTCTACACATTGATAATGTGAACCACTAAACAATTACACATCCTTACTCACATGCGTTTCTCTGTTACTGTACATGCAAAGAACACAAGAATACTCTGGATTGTATTTACATGCCTCACATAGCCCATTCCAGGCGGTTAATAAAGTATGAATGTTTAAAGTTTATAAATATTTTAGTGGCGGGTGTGTAAATGAGCACAGGAAGTATATTTGCTTTCCAACCATTGACAGCAGCTACCTGAAATCCTTGATCTGTTGCACAGCTCGTAAGGCTAGACAAAAACACAACATATACTGTATGTGCAGATACATCCAAGGTTATTGAACCAGGAGGCACGTTACAGCGGGACATACACATCGCACAAGCAAGCGAAGTGGCCATGTTTTGAATCAAGAAGAGGTCTCACCTGCGGGACAGAGGACCAGCAGGCGCAAAGAAGCTGGCTACACCTTTATTATTAATACTAATTATACATTTGTAGGCACTCCCCAACAGAAGTTGTATGAATTAGTGGAGCTGGACAATATGGGATATCATAATTGTAATAGGTCATCCAGTGGCATTTCCACAAATAGGTTTACTGCTGTGAGGAAATAATGTGACCCAATATGGTAATGAAGAGACATTTTCTTAACATAGGCCTCATGACTGTGGGAAGCTGTGACATTTGCAGTTATGAAGTCAGAACACTGTTGTTCTATATGCGATTTCAGGAAGGGGAAGTAGCGTGCATGCTCAGAGTGTTTAGTCATGGTGGTAGGGTCTCTTACAACATACCTAGCCCAAATATTAACAGGCAAAAATCACAACCCTACAGCTGACTTTTACATTTTTTACCATTCTCCCTAAAAATAAGCATGCGGAAGTAGCTGCACTGTATTATGAAATTAAAAAAGCATCCCTATATACGCCAAGCTCTAAAAATAAACAATCTAAACAGTAATTAGCTCAAACATGGGCTCCTGTCCTTTAATATATAGAAGATTTAAAACTTCTACAACTGTATGAAGATTTTATTGAAAAAAAAATAAAAATATATATATATAATATATATATATATAATATATATATATATATATATATATATATATATATATATATATATATATAAATAAAAAAGATAAGATTGTCACCACTCCATAGAGAATGTTATTGAAAGAGGGTCTGAGGTCCTGAGAAAACTAGTAAAACCCTTCTTATTCACCAATATAATTGAAGTTTGTTCTCCTATAATTGGTTGCTGGAGGACCAGCGCAATGCCTCAAAATCCTAAGGTGTAGGTTAATAATGTCAATTTGAGAATATATTTGTTCTAATTTACAGTTACAACCAATTAGAGTAAAAGCCAACAACAGTGTTTTTTACTATTGATGTTTGACTTCACCAGTACACAACAGTGTCAGATTTTGGATTCAGCATCTGTAATTATTTGTGGATTTCCGAGCTCTAAGAGTTTTAGACGCTTAGAAGTATGTAGGGCTACATTGTACAGCATCCCAACATACCATGTTCATGGTTTCTACAAAGCCTGCAGATAGGACACTCTTCTTCATCCAATATAGCATCATAAATATTAGGTGTTATAAAAGTTACTTTGTTGACTGAATGGCTCTTACTCATCAGCTTTTAACAGCAGTTTAAATGGCTATTGATATTCCAGCCATGTGGCTCTAGTAGCAAAATAAGTTAAGGGGAAATAATTAGAATATGATATCTATATATCATAGGTCCTGTAAAATATAATTTCAGCTCAATAAATAAAATTAGTTTGTGGACCATTTCTAGTTTATATTTTTAAAATAGATTTTTTTCCTAGATGTTTTAGGCCAGTCACTTGATAAAGGACTGATTGAAGTTCGAAACGTTGTGTGTGCCACTAAGAGAATAAATTCTTTTTTGCAAATCCGAAGTGCCCTGGATCTTCTACTTACTTACATGTATCCTGAGAATACAGACAGGTTTTTTCCTGAACCATAGAGCACCGGTACTTTAAACGCAAGTATATTGCTAACATTATAGCATTTAAGGTGTGCAAGACTAAAACCTCTGACCATATTAGGAAAAAGATCCCCATTCTTCAAAATGACCACGCTGTGCTCTATTATTGATAGCAGGGTGTGTTAGATATTTGAAGGTATAAGAGTCATGCAGTTGTACTGAGTAATAGCTAATTGTCTTTTGGATCTCCATTTTCGTAGTTAAAGGAACCTTAGAATGTTGGTTCATACAGTTACGCAGTTTTTGTTTTCATGCAGCATGTTCTTTTTCAGCGAATAGCTCCAGTTACTTGAAACCTTTACAGAAGTTGTAGCACAATCTCCTACATTCACTGATGCGCACTAATGCGCTTGTGTACTTTAGTAAGTCCCACTGGCATTGATGGGTTTCCTGTCACTTTGCACTGCCTTTTATATAGATTGAAAAATATCTAAACTGAAAAGAACACAGATATGGAGGCAACCATTTCACAAGTCAATTAGTTTTGGTTTTTTAAGATATACACTCGATAAAAGATGGATATTTGCCTTAAGAAAATTCTGCAAAGCCTCCTGTATTGTTGCAGTTGGAGGGTTCCCAAAAAGAGTAGCAGCAACTTTTCTTTCAATCCAAGACAACTGGGATACCTGTAAAGCATAGAAAACAAGCCACCAGCTAATTAAGTAATTTATCAAAAACCAGGACATAAAAAGATCCAGAATTACCAAATAGGATAATCTAATTGCTCTATATTTATTTTATACTCCCGATGAAGGCTTATGCAGTGATTGATAAATAGCACCAATGGTTTAATATATATATATATATATATATTTTTTAGAAATGATCGTCCTTATTCAACATGCTGTAAAGACATCTGCAGGTGTGGTGAACAGTTCAGCTTGAGAGTGGGGAATGAGAGTGGGGGGGGGTGAGAGTGGTAGGGGAGAAGGAGAGTGGGGGGGACGAATGAGAGTGGGGGGGCAAGAAAGTTGGGGGGAAAGAGTGGTGGGGAATAAGAGTGGGGGAATGAGCGTGGGGAATAAGAGTGGGGAGGAATGAGCGTGGGGGAGATTGGAGGGGAAAGAGTGTGGGGAAAGAGTGTGGGAGTAAGAGAGGGAGGGAGAGTAAGAGAAGTAGGGGGAGAGTAAGAGAGGGGGGAGAGTAAGAGAGGGAGGGGGAGTAAGAGAAGTAGGGGGAGAGTAAAAGAAGTAGGGGGAGAGTAAGAAAGCAAGGAGTGAGAGTGAGTGGATAGAGAGTAAGAAAGACGAAGGAGAGTGAAAGAAAGTGGGGGGGGGGAAGAGGGGGAACATGTAGAAGTGAGGAGAGGCATGTATAGGAGAAGCAGATGAGAAGTAGAGTATGTAGGGGAGAAGCTGGAGAGGAGGGGAGTATGTGAAGAACAAGCTGGAGAGGAACATGAAGTGAGTTTGACATCCCTGATCTATACTATCTAAACCCATAAAGTTCATAGCAATATACAAAGGTAATATAAAGGGTTAATAACAAACAAGTATTTCTTTCATTGAGAATAATTACCGCTGAACCCAGAAACTTCAGAGTTGATGGGAGACTTCGTTGTGATAAAAAAAAGAATCTGTATAATTTAGATAGAGGTGCTAAGATCCTGCATCCATACCGCTGGATGCATACAACTATATAAAAATAAAATATTGGCTCAGCATTCAACAAAATATAGAAAAGAAAAGGATGAACTCACATTTTCCTTTTGGTCTCACCAAGTTTCTTCTTTAATCAATCAAAAATCAGCAACAAAACAATATAACAAATACGATATATAAGAACACATAAGGGAAGGGAAGTCAGGAGACACACACTGTTACATGTGCAAACTTGAGCAAGGTTTCAAGGCTTCCTGGCCGCTTCGTCAGGCTTATGGACATTGCAATTATGCCTGATGAAGAGGCCAGGAAGTCTGAAACATTGCTCAGGTTTGAACATTTAACAGTGTGTGTCTGCTGACTTACCTTCTGTGCTCATATATATATATATATATATATATTTTTTTTTTGTTGGATTACTACTGATATTTTATTGAGAACAAAGTCTCAAAGGTAGTTCCTTTGCCGAGTGTTTTTAGAAAGAGGGAAACTTTTCTTCAAAAGGGATCTCAGGGAGCGACTGCAGCTTCAAATGACACCGACCAGGTCCAGAGATGAGCTACAGTACAAAACCAGAAAGAAGCACAAACTCCCATAGTCTGATCCGTATTTAATATAATATAACTGAACATAGAGTATGGTTCAATGTTTACAAAATGTGCCATATCAAAGGTAATGGACAGTAACATAACCAAAAAATATATAAAAGACACATGGATGAAAGGGAACAAAGTAAAAAGGACACAAAAATGGGTCATTCAATAGAAGAATTCAATTTGTGCATGTGCCCTTACAATGCATAGGAAGGGTAACAGTTTATCTGTAAAAAGACATGAAAGATCCAGCATGGTCTCAGATGGTTAAATCCTTGTCTTGCTGGACGGTGATACCCACGGGAGTTGACAAACAACTGGTGGTCCGGCATAGATTAAAGATGTTCTCTACCCCTAATCGGGGTCCACCCTCCCTTAACACAAGCATGGTGACATCCAAGTTCAAAGTATGCTTCTATTTAGCCAAACGCATTTTGTCGCTTAGTAACTTTATCAGGGGTTTATGGATGTTGACTGTAATACCTTCAGGAGCCTAAAAATCATATTTATATTACAGATAAGCTATTCTGTGACCTGCACGGTTCCTTTACAATGATTCTTTTTTATTGCTTTACTTCAACTAGGGTACAAATATGTTTATATGGATAGAGGGTTTTATGTGAGTGCACAATTTGTGTCGCATTTCAAACTTGCCTGGGAAGTTTATTTTGAACCCTTTATATTACTTTTATATATTGCTATACACTTTATGGTTTTAGATAGTATAGATGGTGCGCACTTAGCAAACATCATTGCACTAGGGGACATCAATGATAGACATCAGTTTGCACTCCTTTTTTGGACACTGAGGTATGAGGGCCTGGATTAGAGTTGTTTAGTTAGTTTTGAGTTAGTCACCCCTGGGGACCAAAATGTCAAGCTTTTTGTCTGCATCATGGACAAATAAATCAATTTTTTCTTCAGCTGCTGTGTGCTGGTATATTGGATCACTGGTAATTTATTCCTGTTTATACCTCTCTCCCTTAACCATGTACCACAAATGCCAACTCTTTGGCATTATACCCGGTGTTTAGCCATTTTTCATATATATATATATACTTAGTTAAGTTATGGTGAGTAAAAAAAGTGACAAAAACCCACCACAGCAAAGCATATAGCAAATGGAAATATACTGTATGCTCATTTGCATGTCGTGGGCAGGTCTGCAACCCCACCTTTCACCATAATCACCCAGCACACAGCACTTCCACTGCAGCGAGGGACTCTGGGAAATGACATGCAAATGAGCACACAGTGCCACTTTTTGCTTCAAAAACCATTTTAAACATGGTTCCCTATAGGCTTAAGCTTGCTGCATGGTCACAGCTTTGAGCACAGCCAGGGTTAAGATGCATAGCCAGAAAACCAACCCACAGACAGCTGTTTCGACCTTAATGGGTCTCATCAGTGTAGGGAACCATGTTTAAAATGTTTTTTCACATACTAGGTAGAATACCTTAGCAGAGGGGTAGGTGGTGCAAGTTAAAGGTAAATAATAGAAGTCATTAATGATTACCACAGTGATCAAAATACCAGCACAGGGAGTAGAAGAAAATGGTGTTTATTCAGTACATCATGCAGACATACCCCTGAAGAAGGTCCCTCTGGGGACTGAGATTTGTATATATTAGATTTAGATGAGAAAAAATCCCACAAAATTGATTTTGGGGGTAGCAAGTTTCAAGTAATAAGTATAGCCATGGCTGGTCCAGCTATCTTTCTGCCCCTCCTGTCATGTAAGTCCCAGTAGCTACAGGCAATGACAGGCTATCCTGTGGGGTTTACCCCCCTCACACAGCCTCCCTGAGTGGCAAGAGAGGTGGTGTCATGGGGTCTGTGCTGCAGCCAATCCTGGTGCAGACCCTGTGCCCTCCCTTTTTGCATTAGGGAGGATGTTCCAAATTATAGGAGTCAGTTCCCCTCCATCCCTCCTAGGGAGAGGAGGTGTGAGTTCCCCTCCATCCCTCCTAGGGAGAGGAGGTGTGAGTCCTCCTCCACCCCTCCTGGAGCTGGGAGAGCAAGATCTGTGCATGGCACAAGGCGTCGACCATTAACTGCTGGCCGGCACCATCCAGGGATCTGAGACCCCTACTCTACTATATGCAATGCTGTTTACCATCTGCAGTGTTTGCTACAAATAAAGACCTCATTTATATACCCCATGGCTCAGTTGCGGTCTATCAGCCAGAGGTATTGGAGACAAAGAACTGTCATGGTAGGGACTGCCTACAGCCCTGCTGTAGCCTGCCGTGTCTGGAGGCGCTGTATCACCATGGAAAGAACATAAGGATCAACGTAAGCCTGTCCTGGTCCTCACCCCATCGCGGACTCTCAGCTCTCCTGGACCCCCGCAGGTATGCACGCACCAAGACATCAGTAGAAGCAGAAACATGTTTCCAGAGAGGGGGGAAACAGCGCTACATAAGAAATTGCTGAGACAACAGATCAGCTCCCACAGGTCATTCTGCATTTCCCCCCGGATGAAACCCCAGAAATTTGTAAATGAGCAGATGCAAATAAACATGACACCACACCCTGAATTAATGGCGGGTCAGTAGTGTAACATTAACTAAGGCCAACATACATACAGTAAGAGGTTTTCTGTCTAACTCTGGTTATCCAGACATGACGTTTCCATTGCTTAAGCAATGGAAACTATATACAAGCAAGTCAAACAAAACTCTCCTTTCTAGAAAATAATTCAACAAGCAGAATATTACAAACAGCTCCTTAAATTCTTCCAAAATAAGATTAAGTATAGTAAACATGGTCTCCAACAATTGGCTGACAAAATGTAAATGTTGTCACTATCAAATATTAATATAAATACCAATACAGTACAAAGTATTCATCCAGTTAAATATATAGAAACGTGCCTTACTAACAGTTAAGCTATATTTTTTGGACAACTTTTTGAGAAGAAACTTTCTGTCACAAGATCATGTAGCAAGTGGAGCAAATGTCTCATTAATGAATTAAAGGGCAGTGGGTCATTTTTTTTTTACATTTATTTGTATATTGATACCCTGACAACCAAGACCTATGCCAAACTAGGGGTACTTTACAGGAACAAATCCTCCATAAGTATCCTGGTCAGAAAACATATCGCACAGCAGATGCTAATGCCAATTATTGACTATGGAGACATAGTATATGGCTCGGCACCTTAAATCCACCTTAGCAAACTTGACACCCTCTACAATTCAATTTGTCGTTTTGTTCTCCAATGCAACTATAACACACATCACTGCGAAATGCTCAAAGAACTAGATTGGTCATCACTCGAGTCTAGGTGCAAAGTTCACCTTTCCTGTCTTGCCTTCAAATTCTTTATGGGCAAGCTACCCAGCTACCTGAACAAGCTCCTCACCCCTACCACATGCAGCACCTATCACCTGAGATCAGACTCCAAAAGACTGTTCATGGTCCCAAGGCTCAACAAGTATCTGGCCACTCCTCCTTCTCTTACCGTGCACCCCAAAACTGGAACAACCTACCAGAGACTATTACATCCACCACCAGTTTAAGTTCTTTCAAATCTAAGGCTGTCACACATTTTAATCTGGTCTGTAAATGTTTCATACGCCCATAATATATATTATCTTTAACTGTGGATGCAATGTCTTGTTTATAATGTATACCCTGCTCATTTATGTAACTGTATTTGTAAACATGTATTTGGCATCATAACTCTGTGCCCAGGACATACTTGAAAACGAGAGGTAACTCGCAATGTATTACTTCCTGGTAAAATATTTTATAAATAAAATAAATAAATAAATAATATAAGAAAATGCTCTGTGGCACTCAGATCAAATCAGTAGAGAGTCAAGAACATATTTCAACAATGCTTTATTGATGCAAAAATGTTTTGGAGGTTAACCCCATTGTCAGATAGGTGAGTGCCATGTTATTGCATCAATAAAGCATCTCTGAAAGGTCGTCTTGACTCCATGTTGATTTGATATGAGTCCCGTGGGGTGTTTTTTCTTCAGTACTTATCGTAGTGGGAGTAACTATTCCCCCACATTGCCTTTGAAGAGCACTAGTTCATCCTAAGGAACCACATGTAACACTGACAACTAAATGTAACCCATTCCTATGCCACTGCCCTTAATTCATTGAGGAAGCACAGCCCCATTAAAGAGGCAGTCCGTGCGGGACTTACAATTAATTGTTTTCAATTCTTTTTGCTTTAATATATGCAGCCTTTGATTGCCTTTAATGAAAACTAATAACCTAAGCTGCCGATCAATTTGTTCTCCCATAATCCAACATCAGCAAAGATCCGGCTTTCCAGGTGCACTTAATGGCTGCCTTTCAGTTTCAATCAATCCTTCAGTCAGTGTACCTCAGCAGCAACAATGTATTCTTATATTACTACGGTAACATTATCTATTGTTACAGTTAGCAGCTCAAACTGCTGGGAATATTGGCAACAAATTATCACAAACAGGAAAGTGTTACAAATGTCTTGCAGTGCAGGGGAAATGGGTTAAAGCCTGCTCTAGAAATCAAAAGATGCTCAGTATATTAAAACTCATTAAAAATAGCATTAAGGGTTGAATTAACTTTTTTAGTAAGTATTATCTAATACTGCAGAACTGATTTATTATTATTATAATTAAAAAAAAAAAAACACATGTAGGATATTGCATGGATTGCTCTTTTAAGAGTTTTGCTCCTGAAAGCCCAATAAAAATGAAGTAAGCAAAGACACTTTTTCTTTAAAATGATCATATTCTCAAAGAAAGCAACACCAGAGTGGATGAAGACAATGAGAGCACTGGTAGAATCATTTTCAAGAACTACTTAACACAAGCAAAAGCAAAAATAGACATAAACTAAACTGGTTTAAAGTAGCGATCCCAGGAAAACCAGATATGTATTTCTTTACATAATAAGAACTAGTTGACCACCTGGAGCTAAATCTCCTTACTTTTAGCTGCAGTTACCCCTTAGTTACAGAGATCATAGTTGCCAGTGTTCACCGTGGAGAATCCAATATGGTCACCGCCGTTTGACCAATAGGACCATATTGTTTCCACAGGAGGAAGCCTGTCACCAGCACTGGCAACTATTATGGTAACTGTCTCAGAATCTGGGGTCCCCTTTAGCACAATTCAGCTCTGGGGGTGGGTGGGAGGTGGGTTTGAAGGGTGGGGGGGTACAGGGACACAATTTTGTTCCAATTATGTGTGTGTCTTTATTGGATATATATATATATATATATATATATATAAATATAGCTGTATGCTCATCTGCATGTCTTAGGCAGGTCTGCAACCCCGCCTTTCCCCATTATCACCCAGCATACAGCACTTCCACTGCAGCAAGGGATTCTGGGAAATGACATGCAAATGAGCACAGTGTCACCTTTTGCCTTAAATCCATCTTTACATGTGACCCTTATAAACTTTTGCTTGCTGCATTACACAGCTTTCAGCACAGCCTGTGTTTTGATGCATAGCCAGAAAACCTACTCACAATATATATTTCTATATCCCAGGTAACATTGCTGCTTTAAGGAAGTACTAAAGAAGTGACTGCATAATGGCAGAAACAGTCCTTCTAATGACTTCACATTTATTGCTCTGGTGATTCACTGCTAAGGAAATTCATCAAATTCAACTACTGTACGTGTGAGTCAAGTCAAATGTAGGTGTCTGGGTGTGATGCAGGCTGATCTTGTTCCTGTTGATGCTAAATATAGGCATCTGTTTTTGTACCCCTTACTAACACATAGGCATTCTGCAGGAATAAATGAGGCTTCAGTGGGACATTTCATTAGTCAGAGGGAAATAAAATGTCTGTCTATGATGCACAGATCACTTTTTCCAATCACACTTAAAAAATACCATTATGAAGTTAGGAAAGGTTGCTTATTTTGGAATTATTTCATGTGTAGCTGAAGAACCGTGTAATTTCTGAAGGCTTTAATGAGGTTAGCATGTTTAAATAGTTATTATCACATCTACCAGTAGACACACTGAAGAGAGAATTGTCAGCTGGCATAAAAAACAGCTTGTCAAAAAACAAAGTCGTTTGGTATAGATATGATATGTATTTAAATAATATATTTGCTTGGACAGATCTGAGTAGTCTGTTTTTTTTTCTTCAAACATGCTGTTCAAGAAAAAAAGGTGCATGAGATACATGGAGTAAAGTGGTGAAAAAAAGCATGTGATGTGACAACCTTGCTCCCTTGCAGACCTACTTACCATAAGACCCTCCTACTGTCTCTGTAAGTTCTCTCCACTTACCACTTAGATTGTACGCTCTTCGGGGCAGGGATTCATTTTTCTATTTAGGTCTGTAGCACTTATTTCTATTACTTGTTATATTACTATGTCACGTGTATTACTGCTTTGAAGTGCTATGTAAATGGATGGCGCTATACAAATAAAGATATACATACTAACACTACGTGGGCGGAAAACAAGAATCTCCAATTCTTGAGTAAAGTGAACACCCGGAGAAATATATAATGAAAGAGATTCCATACGAAATAAATGCGTGTGAGATAATTTAAAACACAAAATGATTATGGTCATATGGGACTAAAAAAAGTCTACTTATGAAGAACCTGTGGAGTGTGACACAAACATTGACTCCTATAGCAATTAAAATGTGAACTCTTCCTTTTCAAATATTCCTCATTATTCCAATCATTTATAATAAACCTATACCTTTTAGTCTTGAAATATATTCCTTTTTTTCTGTTGTGCTTGATCATTCATTTGTGTAAAATATCCATATGTATATTATATATCCTTCCCACAATAGTCTTATCGTTCCATTAGTCTAATATGTTTAAAGGAAAATAGAGAATCACTTACCGCATAGCACCATCTACCTAAAAGGTAATATTGTAAAGGGTCCTGTGGATTTAGCTCGATTGCTTTGTCTAAGTGCTCCTAAAAAATAATAATAATAAAAAAATCAAAGTTTTAATTTACATTGGTTATGCTAAACAAAATATACTCTGGTTTGTAACTACCTCTATGTAGAGCACAGTACAATGTGCCTTTTCAATACTTGTACATCAATTAATGCAGTTTTTCAACGTGTTCTTAAAATGCTTTTGTTTGAAGCACATTATTAAACTGCAGTACTTTATATACAGTACTTGTATTGCTTTATCACCGGTTCATCACCATCAAAAATGTTGGGTGTAGTTGATAAAATGGCTCACTGTGTGGCAGGTGCAAACACCATGTTCGGAATGTAAAGGACAGTGTTTTATTGTCTTACAATTGTTTCAACCAAGACGTCTAAATATTCCACACACACCTAAACAGTCAAAGTGAACAAGCTTTTTATTTTTGTCAAGAATGTAACCGTCTAACTGCAACAATTTGGCTACTTATATTTTTGGGAAATAAAATACAAATTGCATTTCTTAGAGGCCTCCGAATAGGGAAGTTGTTTGTCAATCAGGCGTTTTCTTTACCTTTACACCACCCTGTCCTTATTCGAGAACCAATAAACACAGGGGGGGCGATAGAAGGGGGCTTTGGCAGTGCAAGCACTTGCAGAACACACAATGGCATCAGACAAAGGAGCAGCCCGAGGAAAGCGAACCCTTCCAAATTGTCAGCTCACCATGTTCTTCTTTTTTCACTTACAGCACATTTTATTGAAGCTTTTAAATATTGACGATGGGGATTATGTTTATATAATAACTTTAAATTGTTTCTAAAATAATTTCCCTCCTGACTAATGATCTTAAATTGTACAGCAAGATCCTAGCAAATAGACTAAACCCAATTTTACCCAGATTAATAAACCTGGACAAAGTGGGGTTTGTCTCGGGGCGTCAAGTCTCGGACAATACTCGTATGATAATTAACATAATTGATCATGTGTACCTCACAGGCACCAAGGCAATGCTACTGAGTTTAGAAGCTGAAAAGGCATTTGATAGAATTGATTGGCTATTTCTCGATAATACTATGAAGAAATTCGGCTTTAAAGATTCTTATCTAGAAGGTGTGCGGGCGCTCTACCAAAACCCGTCGGCCCTTGTTAGACTACCTGGAGGGAACACTGAAAGGTTCCAAATCAAAAACGGAATGAGACAGGGTTGCCCCTTATCCCCCTCCTCTTTGCTCTCATTATTGAACCTCTAGCGTCCAAAATACGAAATAACATAAACATCCAAGGCATATAAATTAGAAAAACAAATTACAAAATTACCCTATTTGCATACGATATTATCCTGACCCTATCCAGACCCCAAACTTCCCTTCCTAACCTTCAAAGGGAACTAGGAGATTTTGGCAAAATATCTGGATATAAAATAAATAGCGATAAATCTGAAGCCCTCAATTTAAGCCTCTCAGAACCAGAAGTGAAACTGCTGAAACCGAATTTCAGTTATAGATGGAGTTCTTTGTACATCAAAGATTTGGGAGTAAATGTATCAAAGAACTACCAATCTTTATACCAACACAATTACCCAGCCCTGATTGAAAAAATTAAAAAAGACCTGGATAAATGGGAAGGTTACCAGATTTCTTGGATTGGAAGAATGATCTCGATTAAAATGAATATACTCCCTAGATTACTATATTTCTTTCAAACACTTCCAGTCTACGTTCCTGGTTCTGAACTAAAAAACATCCAAAATATACTATTTAATTTTATTTGGCTGGGCAAAAGACCCAGAGTCGCAAGATCAGTACTGATGGCATCAAGAGCAAGGGGGGTATGGGTGTCCCAGATATTTCTAAATATTATCAGGCAGCCCAACTAAAACAAGCGGCCATGTGGAACGCAGACCCAGATCAGCGTTGCTGGCTCGAAACAGAATCGCAATATGCTAAAATGCCTTCTCTGCCAGCATGCCTTTGGAACTTGGATAGAGAAGATATGCACCTGTAGAAATTTAAGCTGGGAGCGATGAAACACACATGGGGGTCTGGTTGAAAGCTAAGACTAGATTCGGACTTGCTTCCACCAGCTCGCAACTCACGCCAATCTTTAATAATCCTAAATTTCCTCCCGGATGTGCGACTAAATTATATGATCAATTTAAATTGAAGGGGATCAAGACGATCGGAGACATTCTGAGCCTAGGGAAACTCTTGAGCTACCAAAACATACGTGCTAAATATGATATACTACATTTGGAAACATTCAAATACCTCCAAATTAGACATTTCACCCAAACAATATCCCCTAATCCAGAATTTCCCTCTCTCACTAAATTCGAGAGACTATGCAAAGATAGCTCTCACCAAAAAGGACTAATATCAAAAATCTACACTGAATTGGAGACATCAGCGGACCCTCCAACTCATGACTATATGCTGAAATGGGCCGCGGACCTGAATATAAATATCAACAGAGAGGATTGGGACGATATTTGGGAAGCAGCCTCAGGAACTTCCATTTGCACCACAACCAAAGAAAATATTTATAAAATACTGATTTACTGGTATCCCACTCCAGTGAGACTAAAGCAAATCTATCCTCTGGCATCTGATCTCTGTTGGAGAGGCTGTGAACAAAAGGGGGACATGGCCCACATCTGGTGGTCATGTCCAGAAATTACGAAATATTGGGACATGGTTAAAATTTTATTAAAAGAGGCTACCAACCTCGATTTACCTATTGATCCACTGACCTTCCTACTGGCTAGGCCAATGAAAGAAATTGACCGCCCAGTAAGGAAATTAATCTCCTTTATTCTCACAGTGGCAAGGTGTGAGGTAGCACCCCCCTGGAAGAAAGTAGCTCCCCCCTACAAAGGAATGCTAAAAAAAAAAAGAATAAACGAGGTTATGCTTATGGAAAAACTAACTGCGCTCCTTAAGCAAAACACAACAGCTTTCTATAGAATCTGGGAACCATGGATAACTTTATAGAACGAGTCTAATTCGCCAAGGTATAGCCCAGAAGATAGAACGCCGGGAAAAGGAATCCTGTGACAATCAGTGCTTAGTAAGAGCCCGCCCATGGTGGACACTTAGTGACCAGGGTAGACATTCCCCCTCCCCCTCTTTCTCCCCCCTCTACCTATTTCCCTGGCCTCTCCTTTTTCAGAAGGCCACCGCCTTTTGGCAACACGTTTTGCCACTTTTCTCCCCCCAAAAAATACAAAAATGTTTCTGTATTAGGCTGTGTATATTGACCCATGTATGTATATTTTATATCTGCCTAATAAAAATATTTTTGGGGAAAAAAAATGTTTCTAAAATAGGTATTTGATCAGATTAAACAAAAAAATAAATAAGCACAAATCACTTAGACGTAACCCCTTAAACATATCACTGGCATTAGTTCCCTTAGGGTTTAGGAGGGAATGGGTGGGTTACCGCCTGGCCATGTTGGCCTTCCCTTCCCAGCTTATCTAGTCAGTTCTTTAAAAAAATTGGTAAAAATAATAGATGTATCTATATCATATAGCAGGGGTGCACAATTTTTTCCACCACGCCCCCCTGCCGGCTGTCGCCCCCTCCTCCGGCATTCTCACGTCACAATGCCATGGCGTCGCAACGCCATGTGACTCTGCGGCGTCAAGCCGCATTGCCAGAAGCCATCTGAGCCAAGGTAAGGAACGTTAGAGGCCTGCGCCACTTCCTCAACATTTAAATGAAATGCCCTCGGGAAGAGCGCGGGGCATCTGTAAATGCCACCCCTCCCCACAGAGAATCTCTGCACACCCTTCTCATATAGTCTTGTGATAGATCAATAATAGATCGATAATACATGCAATGAATTAATTTTATGAGAGCTCTAACTTGGGCCAAAGAAAAGCGATACATGCAAGATGGTTGGACATGGGGATGTTGTCTATAGAGCACAGAGCAGTGTAGTTATATTTTAATTGAGAGGGAAATCCCAAATCAGGTCTTTGTACTTCTCAGTCATACAATTATTCACTAGAAACCACCTTGGAATCTGTTAAAATCCATTGAATTTGTATGATACATGTTGGGAAATGAAGGTTTATAAAAACACATTTCTACCTAAAATTAAGTTCTGGACAAGTGTTGCAAGCATTGTTCTGGCACATTATATTAATATAGTGTGCTACATTCGAAAGGCAAAAAGTCAAATAATTCAATGCCTTTGTTACACAGATTTATTTTTAAATCAATGTGAAAAAAACACAACTTGCTGTGATCTTTACATCATACTGAACATGTTCTTGTGTTACTCAACCCGGAAGGCATTGGTTATGTGAAACTTGAAAGTCTTTTAAACTTTTTTAAAAATATATAAATACGGATGAAGACAATGTAATGACAAAGCACACCTTGGGGTGTGGTTATGTGTCAAGGAACCACCCAATTTTAGTTTAACTCGTAATATTACCTTAATGTCGTTTTTTTGTGGGAATTAGAGTTGTGATCAAAGTTGAATCAAGAATATTATCAACTTAATGGACTAATTTGTATAAAAATATAATGGCGATATATCCAAATTCACACCTCAACATATCCAAATTGGGATGGGAGATGTCATTTAAGAATGGTCAGGTTACAGGGAAGTTAAATAAAAGTTTATTAGAGAGAGTAAAAAAAAAAAAACAACATACCTTAAATAGATACCCATTCTTGATTTTATTCTGTACACTCTCAAACTCAGACATGTAGCCACACATTATTGCAAACCTGGAATATACATATAGTAATTTATTTTATAATGTGCAAAAAGAAACAAAAAATAAACAACTGTACATTTCTGTGATTTAATTGAATACATTAATCAACAATTACAGTCCACTGGGAACATGTTGTAAACACCGATTAGAAAAATCTTGGTATAATTTAGTTTTTCAGTCCTTTGTTAATCTGGTTTCACAATCCATATTTGATATGATAGACCAAGCCTGTCTGTCAACTGAGAGGCATCCTATAGTGTGTACGGTGCCACTTAAACATTATTTGGAACTCTAAATACTAAAGTACTACAGTGTGGTATCAATTGCATTCTTTGAAAAAGTCCATAGCCTGGACGAAACATGTTAGAGTGGTTGCCTGATGTTTGCTGCTAGCGATCAATAAAGTTTTTTTAGACATCCATGCGTTGGCTGCTGAAGTTGCTGTGAACCACGGACCATCTTACCCCCTTCTTTCTGGTATCAATTGCAGCCTAAAGTACAGTATCTTTGAAAGAGAATACCTTGGAATAAAAAAATAGTTTTGTCATCTGTTAGTGTACTAAGATAAATTGTTGTGCTTCCTCACTCCTAAATGTAATATTCAACAGATGAAAACAGATTTAAAAAAAAAAAACTGTTGAACTACACATTTTTCTGTTCTTGCAATACAGTATATCTTGCACAGTATGTCACCATTTGCACAGGCATTTAGATGCTTGTAGTCAGAAGGGACGGAGGCATCAAATCAGAATTATAAGTAATGTAACAAAAGTTGCAAAAGGGCAATCAAATGAGCAAATATGGATAATGAAAAAAGGATTGCAATAGAAAGTAAGATCAATCCTAAAAAGTTCTTTAAGTACCTTATTAACAAAAAATGAGAACAGAAAATATACCTTACACCTATACACCTTTCAGTGTGAGATGGGTAGGCAAATTATTGGAGATAAGGAAAAAGCAGAGGTATTAAAACATTATTTGCCTCTGTATTTACCAGGGAAGGATCCATTGCAATAGTAGTGCCGCAGGAGGAAGGCACAACCTCTATATTAACGAACAATTGGTTAACTGAGGAAGAAGTTCATAGGCGGCTTGATAAAATTAAAGTAAATAAGGCACCTGGCCCTAATGGCATACATCAAAGAGTTCTTAAGGAGTTAAGTTCAGTAATAGCCAAACCATTACATTTAATATCCAAGGACTCCTTTCCACAGGCTCAGTACCACAAAATTGGTGCAAAGCAGGATGTAGTGCCTATATTTAAAAAGGAAGCTAGATCACAACCAGGGAATTGCAGACCTGTACGCCTGACATCAATAGTGGGGAAGCTACTTAGGTTTAGTATGGGATAATATTCAGGAATACCTAATGAAAAACAAAATTATTAGTAATAGTCAGCATGGATTTATGAAGGATAGGTCGTGCCAAACAAACCTTGTTGGTTTGTTTGAGGGAAGTAGGAATTTAGACCAGGGTAAAGCAGTCGATGTGGTCTACTTAGATTTTGCAAAGGCTTTCGATACGGTTCCACACAAGAGATAAATGTACAAAATAAAGCAAATTGGACTCCTGGATTGAAAACCAGTTGAATGATAGACAAGAGAGAGTTGTAATAAATGGAACTTGTTCAGGTTGGGCTAAAGTTATGAGTGGAGTACCTCAAGGATTGGTACTAGGACCCCCTGATTTTTAACTTATTTATTAATGAACTTGAGGTTGGCATAGAGAGCAAAGTCCCTATCTTTGCTGATGATACTAAATTGTGTAAGGTAGTAGAATCAGAGCAGGATGTAATTTCACTCCAGAAGTACTTGGATAGACAGGAAACTTGGGCAGGTAAATGGCAGTTGAAGTTTAATACAGATAAATGTAAGGTTATGCATTTGGGAAACATGAATAAACAGGCAATTTAAAAATTAAATAGGGATACATTAGGAGAATCCTTGATGGAGAAGGATTTAGGACAGCAGGCTTAACAATAGTGCACAGTCATGCAGCAGCTGCACAGGCAAACAAGATCTCATTTTGTATTAAACGGGCAATGGATGGAAGTAAACATAATTATGCCCCTTTAAAAAAGCATTAGTAAGACCACACCTTGAATATGGAGTATAATTTTGGGTACCACTCCTTAGAAAATAAATTATGGAACTAGAGAAAGTGCAGAGAAGAGCCATCAAATTAATAAAGGGGATGGATACTCGGATTTATGAGGAGAGGCTAGCTATATTAGATTTGTTTACATTAGAAAAGAGGCGTCTAAGAGGGGATATGATAACTATATACAAATATATTCGGAGACAGTAAAAGGAGCTTTCAAAACAGCTATTCATCCCAAAGGCAGTACAAACAGCACAGGGTCATCCCTTAAGGTTAGAGGAAAGGACATTTCACCAACAACAGAGGAAACTGTTATTTACAAGTAAGGGCAATTAAAATGTAGACTTCATTACCCATGGAGACTGTGATGGCAGATACAATAGCTATCTCAAAAAAAGGTTGGGCATCTTTTTAGGAAGGAAAGTTAAACAGGGATATACAAAATAAGTAAACATGGGAAGGATGTTGATCCAGGGAGTAATCTGATTGCCAATATTTGCAGTCAGGAAGGAATTTATTTTTCCCTTTATGAGATATAATTAGATGATATTTCACTGGGGTTTTTGTTTTTCCTTCCTCTGGAACAACATACTGTAAGTACAAATATAGGATAAAACAGCGGTGCGCAAACTGGGTGGCGCGAGACTGACTGCGGGGGTGTGGGGTTTACAGAGGTCCTGCGCGTTTCCCGAAGGCACTTAAATTAAGTGCCGTCGAAGCGGCAAAGGCCTCTGTAAATCTCACTTACCATGGCTCCAGCTGTTTCTTAGACGCGTCACCATGGCAACGCAGCATCAAATGATGCCGCAAGGTCATGTGACGACACGTTGCCATGGCAGCGTGACGTCATGACGCCGACGTTGGAGCCAAGGTAAGGGGGGGGGGAGGCGTGGAGAGAGGGGAATTTCCGGCAGGGGGCGCAGGGAAAACAGTTTGCGCTCACCTGGGATAAAGTATCTGTTGTCTAAATTTAGTATAGATTTAATTTGATGGACGTATGTCTTTTTTCAACCTCATCTACTATGTAACTACAGTATGTAGATTCTATCAGTCCATTAAACTAGGCCTGGTCAAGGGTTCAACAGGCCATAAAAAAAACATTTCTTTGTATTTTTTACATCGAACTCTAACCACAGTTAGGGCTGGGACCCGCTGCGCCCGGCGGCGCTGGCGGCCACACGAGAGTTCCCCACCAGCAGGGGAATCCTCCCGAGCCGGTCCCCCCTGGCTGCACAGCTCACTACACGCTGTGACGCGTCAGCCGCTAGGGGATACAAGAGAATTGTGATCCCTAGCTTCGACGCGTCACATGGTGTGGCTGTGAGCCAATGAGGAGGGGAGGAGGGAAGGAGGGGAGGAGGGGAGGCTTCGGGGAGCGGGGAGGAGAGTGTGGAGGGAAAGCAGTGTGTGTGTGTGTGTCAGCGTGTGGAGGGGGGGGGTAGCGGGTCCCTTGGGTCCCTCTGCTTAAACCGCGGGTCCCTCTGCTTAAACCGCATTGCTTTGAATGCCGGGTATTTTAACCAACATATATGGGTGATTAGGCATCTTCTTCTCTCTGTTCTCAGCTTTCGGGTGATTGAGGAAGTGTTCAGGTCGGCACCTCATAGGCTTAAACACCCCCCCTCCCTCCCACTCCAGCCCCGGCTCCCGCTCCCTACAGACCGCATATCGCGGTCTGTGTCTGTCAGCGCCCGGCCTGTCTGCAGTGCTGGCGCGCTGACAGAGGGAGCGGGGCCTTAGCCTAACTCCTGAAGAACGAGATTGATTAAAATATGAAATATCTCATGATATTATTATGACGCTAATATTCATCAGTCAAGGTAAAAGGTCACTAGTCGACCGCAAGTTATACATGAATTACTGTCATACACTTAAATAAAAGACCTCATATAATAAACCCACAAACTGCAGCACCCCACTTAATTAACCCACAATGGTGAAAGATGCAATACAGGCATACCCCGGTTTAAGGACACTCACTTTAAGTACACTCGCGAGTAAGTACATATCGCTCAATAGGCAAATGGCAGCTCACGCATGCGCCTGTCCCCATGTCCTGAACAGCAATACCGGCTCCCTACCTGTACCGAAGCTGTGCGCAAGCGGGAGACTATAGAGCCTGTTACACATGCGTTATTTACATCAGTTATGCACGTATATGACGATTGCAGTACAGTACACGCATCGATAAGTGGGGAAAAGGGAGTGCTTCACTTTAAGTACATTTTCACTTTACATACATGCTCACATTAATGCGGGGTATGCCTGTACGTTCAAAAAGTCGGTGGGGAGGTATGTTATTTATAAATGATCAGACCATTATGTCATTTTTTTCTAAATTGCATTCTCCCAGAATTTTTTACGAAATAGAATATGAAATGGTGCAAATTGGTGCAAGATACAAACCCCCCCAATACATATAAAAATACACCCCTCCCAAAACATAAAAATACACCCCAAATACATATAAAAATAAGCCCCCCCAATACATATAAAAATACACCCCCCCCTCCCATACATGGGCCCGGCTGCAGGTCCTGTAGTTTCCGTGAGCCCCGGCTCTCCCTAGCTGCGGGGATCCCCTCTCTCAGTCCAGCGCCAAGCTTCTGACACTGGCGTAGGTCGGGCCTCCCTCTCTGAGCCCAGCTTACTTTCGGTGCGTGACGTCAGAAAGGCCTGGCGTGCGTGAGTGAGGGAGGCCCAACAGCTGGAGAGAGCCTACTTTGTCCGCTTGCCAGGCGTGAGACACCTGTCTCGGCTCTCCCCCCTGTCGTCAGCCCTTCTCGCGCTGGCCACAGCACGTTCAGAGAGGTAATACCGGACACATACATGTCCGGTATTACCTCTAATTTTTAACCGGATACAGTAGCAAAATACGGTCAGTCAAGTTAAAAAACAGCCACCTGGCAACCCTACTTACAGTATGTGTTTAAGCGCCGAGTTGGAGGGAGCAAGGAGACTGAATATAGGCACGAAACTGCAGAGCATGCAAGCAGTGCGGATGTCCCTCACCACCGGAGCATTGACACTAGTGCCTGACAATGCCTTGAGCTTAAAGGAGTCAAGCTGCAGTGGCAGCAGCAAGGGATTGTGGGGTGTTAGTGTCGAGGCTACGGAGGTCAGTCACAGCCACGTTGCCTGCACTCAACTTGCAGTATTGCGCCATGAAGTGTGCGGTGTAATCACAGCTCAGTGATTAGTTATTTAAACTTAGAGGCAGCTAGATTTATTTTGTACTCGTCTTAGTTTCCACGTCTTCTGGACGAGGGAACTAGTGGATTTTTCAACCCTTATAATGATTTATAAAGTTTTTTTTAAGATAGTTGTAGAATTTTTTTTTTTAAGGAAATGCACATTAGAAAAATCTTCCACTCGTTAATTTTATTAGGAATTTAAAAAAAAATCATACTGTAAAAAATAAGACACTTGTTATCCCAGACCGGACATTAATCTGTTGTTCACCAAATTTAATTAAAATAAAAACTCTTTATCAGAAGCTCCCTGTGGTAGAAGTAACACTGGTCAAAAACAAGGTCCTAAAAAGTTGTACTCAACCTGGACTACTAAGGCTCAGACCAGTGTGTAAGAAGAGTAAAAAGATAAATATATTTATAGTTGTATTGCAACAATGGGCTAAGAAGGATAATCACTGGCTTGATTTTAATATAGCATGTATTACTCATTTATGGTGTTTAATGGTTTATCAACCATTTTAAGAATCAAAAGCCTAAAGCGTTCAACTTTCAGTAGCTCACAATCAAATTGTGTAAACAAACCAATGTACAGTGGAAGTGTTCCTTAAACATGAATTAATCTGTACAGAAAATGTCAAATTTTCATTTCAAAATTAAGACAGAACACTAAAAATTGGCACGTACAGTATGTCATTCAATAGTTTCCTTCATCACTACAGTAGCTCATTCCCTCTCCTCGTCCAAAGACCAAGAGATGAAAGGGCAGAGGACGGAAGGGCAGCTCCAGTTTATACAAAATGGTTAAAAGACGTATTTTAACCAATTCATTGTCAAATGGGTCTGCACAGCATTGAAGGCCCCTCTTACACAAGTGGTAATACATATTTTATATAGCATAAGAAATTGAGCATGAAATGTTGCATTCTTATGTTTTTCACAAAATATAGACAAGCGCTAAAAAAACTTTTTTATGGCAAGGTTTGGGCGATCACCTCTATAAATGAATGAGCATTACGCTATTCAATTGTTTAACAATACCTTAGTGACTTCCTTTAGATACTGCAGGCTATCAATAGGCAAGTGGTGTTCTAAAAGGCAAACATTCCTCCTCCCAGTCACAGACTTTCTGTTTCTATGTCTATTCAGCCTGCACCCTCTCCAATAATGTGGTCAATTAAGGCACTCATACATGGTGTTCTACCCAATGGGAACTGGGCAGAGGCCCCTCTCTCATCTCGCAAAAACAGATTTTTTGATGGTTTAAATGATCCCACTGTGTTTGCAGAGTACAAACCATTTAAATGAGAAAGCTGCTGTACAGTGAGCATCGGCTGAAGGATTTATATCCCTGGTTGAATTGCATTATTTTCTGGGGATGCCAACGGGAGGAATACAAACGTGAATAAAACTAATTATATGTCCATAATTAATCTGCTAGTGAAAGGCAATCTCACAGTCCTTTGAAAAGTAAACACAGTGGTTGGACTTGCGTGAGTCTTGCCTAGATTGTCAAACATTGTTGGGAAAGATGCAGACTGTGATCAAAGAGCGCTGAAAAGAATCTGGCTAATCCTGCTGGTGCTCCTGTCAGCTGTAACAGTGGCGTGCAAGGACTGCTCAGAAGAAGGGGGTGTAGCAGCTAGCAGGGTCAGCAGAGTTCATTCATTAAAGAACCAGTTCTTCAAACTCTGCTTAAAATTATACAGAGCACACAGCATGCATTTCCTTTTTCTTCTCAATTTCCAAAAGTCCACTCTTTCTTCGATGTTTTCAAAGGTTTCGGTGTAATCCAGAGTTTCAGGCTTATTCGGAGCAAAAGACGACACATTTGAAAGAGACCTTGTGGTACAGGTTGCAACAAGGATTTTAAAATAAAAGTTCAGGGAAGTGATTTACAAATATTGATTGTATGGTAATCATTTATCTGAACTCAAGATATACTGTATCCTGTATATGGACCCAGAGGAAATTCTCATGGTCTTCAATGGATTTTTGCGTTTGACATCTCAGATGCTGTGTGCATTAATACTGCACACCAGTTTTGAAGCAGAGATACTGATAAATAACCCCATCAAATATTTACTGAAACAAGTTTAAAAAACTTCAAATACGTTATATAAAAATTGAATATATTTAATGAACTTTCTGTAGCGATCTGTTCCTTTCATTTTTTGTGTATGTTGTACACCTAAAACATATCCATTTTAACGGTCATTTTTTTTAAGATTAAAAGGAGAAAATGCCCCTTACACAATAATGTGTGACAGAGAAGTGTGATAACACACAGTTAGTGATACATTCATTTAAATTCAAGTGCATGGAAGTTAATGCATCATTATCTGTTCATTATTCTCTTTCTCACCTTATTGATTAGGGGCCAAAGTAATTTATCCAAGATCCAAGAAAATGTGCATGATCACACTCTTATCTCTATCATTTTCATGAGCGGTGCAGGGAAAACTTTCATATTTACACACGATATCTCCTGACAGCAAAAAGAAACAAATCCACCTAAAAAATATAACTTATTAAAGGTTTAGCTCTATATAATTCCAAAACTAAACAGGCCCCACAGGTTATACAAGGGATAGGTCACATAACTCTTGGGGGCAGGGCTTGGGTCACCCCTGACAACAGTTAACTTGAGGTAGGTAGTAAGGAGTGTTGCAGTTTTGTAGGCTTAGATAGTGGAAGAGGTGCATAGTTGTAGTTAGACATACACATTTTAGTGGGCGGTTTAACATGAACTGGTTTTGGGCATGATTAATCAGTTCTGAGCCACAGTACTATGACTTGACATCTCACTGAAGGACCAGACTGCTTTAATAAAGCTCTGGCTGGTTTACCCCAACTTACGCTGTCATGTGTGTCTAGGGTTGCCAGATGGCTTCTCAAAAAATACTGGACACAATGGTGAAAGGTGCGACGTGCTCGCGACACACACACTTCTCCATGCTGTTTCCTCTTGTCATTGGCCCCCAACACCTCTTCCTGATTGGCTGCATTACCGAGACCCATACCAATAGACCTGCTCTATCCCTGCTCAGAGAAATCCAAGCCGATCAGGTGACTATGTCCAGAGAGGTAATATCGGACACATACATGTTCAGTATTGCCTCTAATTTATTACTGCACAGTGTCCAAATACAGGACTGTCTGGTTCAATATTGGACACCTGGAAACCCTATGTGTGTCCAGGGCTGCCGACAGTGGGGGACAGCTGGGATAAGTGTCCCGGGCCTGGTGGCTGCGGAGGACCGACAGCTGGACAAAGCACTTGGGCCCGACCTCTCATGGCCATCGGGCCCCAGCTCTTCCCAGCTGTGGGCCTCTCCTCACTCTGTTCCACGCTTCTGACATCAGCGTTTCACTGGGCCTACTTGATGCCGGTGCACGCTGGAAGCTCAGCCCAGCTTACTTCCGGCCCGCGCGAGAAGCTCGGCGTGGTTTCTTTTTATATGTATTGAGGGATTTTTTTATATGTATTGGGATTTTTTTAATATGCATTGGGCATATATATATATATATTTTTTTTTTTATATATGTATTGATTTTTTTATATATGTTTTTTTTTTTTTATATGTATGTTTTTTATATATGTATTGGGGTCTTTTTTATATGTATTGGGGGTTTTGTAATATGCATTTGGGCTTTTTTTATATGCATTGGGGTCTTTTTTATATGTATTTTTTTTATAGGTTACGGGGGTTATATGTATTGTTTGTTTTATACAGTATGTATTTGTTTTTACATCAAGCTGAAAATGCGGTGCTCGGGGTCCACATAATGAGACTGCGTTATAACTGGGATCGCGTTAACCGGATCGTGAAATGGCCGCCGCACGAGGACTTACCCGGCATATGCAGCTCTCTCCTCTCCCTGCTTCATCAGGATGCGTCCACGTGCGTGGCAAACACCTCCAATTTTTTTTTTAAAAACATTCAATGCTATATTGCGGACGGACGGACGGACGGACGGACGGACGCACACACAACATGATAATAGAGTATATGACATCACACCAATCCTATGGTGTAGTGGTAGAGAATCCTTATTAGTGTATGAAGGCTCATGGGTTCGATTCCTGCATTGTATACTAAAATTATTAGTGGAGAGGGAGGGAGGGGATGTGTGTGTTTGTGTGTGTTTGTGTGTGTGTCCGTTAGCAATAAAGCATTGAATGTTATAATAAAAAATAAAAAAAATTCAAAAACTTGGTGATGTGCGCCGCGCACGTGGACGTAGCCTGATGAAGCAGGGCGAGAGCTGCAGAGAGGAGAGAGCTGCAGAGAGGAGAGAGCTGCACAGAGGAGAGAGCTGCACAGAGGAGAGAGCTGCACAGAGGAGAGAGCTGCAGAGAGGAGAGAGCTGCAGAGAGGAGAGAGCTGCAGAGAGGAGAGAGCTGCAGAGAGGAGAGAGCTGCAGAGAGGAGAGAGCTGCAGATGCCGGGTAAGTTATCGCGCGGCGGCCATTTCGTTCAAAAAAAACCTGGAGATGTTTTTAAATCGGGAGCCACACTCAGACCGCGTTATATGCGGATCCGCGTTGTAGCAGATCGCACTATAACATGGTTGAGCTCTATCTATGGGGGGTTTATATATATTGGGAGTTTTAATATGTATTGGGTTTTTTATATATGTATTGGGGGGTTATATGTATTGGGTGGTTTCATATGTATTGTGGAGGTGTTTTTTTTGTATGTATTTGGGGGAGTTGTATACTGTATATTTGGGGGGCCTGGAATTTTTTAAAATATATTTGGGGGTGGGAAGTTTTTTGCATTGGGGTTATTTTTTTGGTATATATTATGTGGGGGGAATTGTGTGAGAGGGAGGGAAAGAGTGTGAGGAGGGGGAATTAGTGTGAGGAGGGGGATTGAGTGAGAGTGGGGTAATTGAGAGAGGGGGTGAGTGAGAGGAGAGAGGGGGTGAGAGGAAAAGAGGGAGTAAGAACGAGATTGAGGAGAGAGAAATACATGTGAGGTGGGGGGCAGGGATTGAGTGAGAGTGGGGAGGGGAAGGGTAAATGATGGAGGGGGGAGAGTGACCAGTGAGACGGAAGGGAGAGAAATACATGGGAAGAGGAAGGGAAATAGAGGGGGCTCGCGAGGTGGGAAATAGGACTTGCAACACTGCAACATGACGAGGGGGTTAAATTGGACACCTGGTGTTTGTTGCACTCCTGTTGTAAGGTCATCAAATTCAAATCCCTCCCCCAGGATTAGAACCATAGTTAGGCTATGGGGCTATATCAACCAAAGATACGTACTTGAAAACTTAATTTTTTTTGCTTTGCTTTGCTTTTTAGCTCTGACAGTGTACGCAGTGCTGTACATATAATTTTTGCAGTCCCTTCCCCGTAGAGCTTACAATCTATTTGTTGGTGCCTGAGATACAGGGAGAAAAAGTCACAAGGTGCCGACGCCGGGATCTGAATCGGGATCCCCTGCTTCAAACTCGGTGTTATTGGTTTCAGAGTCAGTGCCTTTAATCACTCAAGCACTTCTCCAGCCCTTTAATTAACAATGTGCTCCTTTGAAGTATCCTAAAATAAAGCTGGGACAAAGTATGATGACCCTTCCAATACTTGAGCTGTCCTCTAAATGAAACTCCCCCGACCTCACTTCTGAATTTCTTACTCTGCAGGAGCTAATCATATAAACTCAACATACCATAACTAAACGGATTGCCGTTAAAAAAGAAAACAATGAAAACCGAACAGGATTATCCAACATCTCATAGAAATTGTTTCTCTTTGCGTGACAAGAGGAGAAAATTATGCTAGCTAAAACTGGTTAAGGCCAAGGGGTTTACTTGTAATTACAATGTGTGGTCTGAAGGGATTGTCATGTATTCTACAAACAAACACGCATGATCATTCATCTGCTATTAGCCAAGCACAAAAACTCCTAATCAACAGCACAAGTGAAAATGTGGTATTGTACATGAACTGAATTTGACATGGTACTGTATAAATGTACTAACATTTCTATGAAGCTGTTAGTGTGTGTCAAGCTCTATGATTATCTTACTGTATGGGGAGGAGTGGCTCAGTGAGTAAAGACACTGACTGGGACTAAGTTTGAAGCAGGGGCGCCTGGTTCAATTCCCAGTGTCCGCTCCTTGTGACCTTGGGCAAGTCACCTTATCTCCCTGTGCCTCAAGCACCAAAAAAACAATTGTAAGCTCCCCGGGGCAGGGACCTGTGCCTGCAAAATGTCTCGGAAAAGTGCTACGTCAAAACTAGCAGCTAACTAACATGCTATTCTTATTTATTTGTATTTTAGCAGAATATTTCAAAACTTTTTCAGGTGTGCATTTCTGGTTTCCATAGTTAATGGCGATGAATTGATCTTGCCACTACGGGTTAAACAGCACAAACAGTGACAAGACCTAGCAAAATACGGTACTCTCCACCTAATGCACTGCAAACACTCACTCATCACTGTTTCTGCTCAGTAAAGAAATGACTGTAGCATTAAACATCCTGACACACTGCACATGTTGGGTTTATTGGTAGCTTTACAAATGTAGGTCTAGAAGGCCAACTGTGAAAAGCATAATAACCCATCATGTAATCTACATTAACAAGCTGGTTTGGCTCTGGTGCCCGACTAATGAAAGAATGCAGCAGCAGTTCAATGTCCTGGAAACAGTTATAACTTTTATTTTTTATTTCATATAGCGCTTTTTTCCCAATATGACTCAACGCGTTTCACAATTACAATATAGTGCACGGCAATAAGCACATAGGATTTTTAGACAGTCCCTGCCCAGATCATCTTACAATCTATATTTTTGGTGGCACAGGGAGATAAAGTGACTTGACCAAGGTCACATGGAGCAGACAGTAGTTCCCCTGCTTCACTCTCACTGTCATTGTTTAAAATGTCAGTGTCTTTACTCACTGAGCCACCCTCCATTGAAGCAAATAAAAGTGGGACAGCGAACATGAGGGGTTTTCACAAAAGTTTTGTCTAGATGCAAAATTGGGAGTTTAAATGTATAAGTAAACCATAATGTTCTCCCACTAAGCTCATCAAGAGACTTTTGGTATTATTAAATAAGAGGAGAAACTTGATGTAAAAGAAGTTTTAGGAGTTATATTTTAATCTTCCATCTTCCTCGCACTTGTCATACAATTTTAATGCATACTGTTACTTTACATTATTTTGGGTGGAAAGGGGTTAATGGGTCCAGAAACAGTAGCCAACAAGGGGGGTGCAAGAGTACATTTGCACCCCCAAGAATTGGTATTGCGCTTACAGAGGCACGGTGCTCTTCCCCAGAGCAATTAAACGGATTGCCAGGGGTGAGTGCAGCCCTCCTCATCGACGTTGCATCGTCATGTGATGCTGCGTCGTCATGGTGGCGTGACGTCACATGCCGACACGTTGCCAAGACAACACACTGTCACATGACGCAGTGACGTCATGATGACGCGTCACATGACGTCATGATGACGCGTCACATGACATTGAGATGCCGAAGGGGAGGACTGGTAAAAATTGCAGCCCCCAACCAGAATTTCTGACTGTGTCTCTGTACAGAAATATGCAGTTTTAGCTGAAAGCTGCAGTATTTTTCTGCACCAAGTTTTTGCTGTATTACCTGCAATGTCATCCATTTTCTCTGTGTTAATGCCACATGGCTAACCCTTGCAGTGCCAGAGGGATCTGCCACCTCTGTAGCCACGGTCCCTCCGGCACTAGCCATAATGTGATAGCTCTTCTGACCACTCATGATCTTTTACACTTCGGTTGATTATCTGCAGTCAGATTGTGAACGACCCCTACAAAAACAAGCAAATCCTAATGACGTACAGTATACATCACAACGGCCTCCAGGCTGCCTCCCTTCATTAAGTACAGTACGCTGTGCATCTATAGGGCACTGAAGGGGTTAACAGGCTACATTAAAATAAATGTCACACTGCCCTCTGGTGTCAGAAAGAAGTATTTCCTCTTTTCTACTGCTACTGTATGCTGTTTTTGTCCATTTGATTGTTTTCGTTGAGCTGTCTATGGTTCTTGCCATTTCTTGTTTTCTTCCTTTGATATAAAATGCCCCTCCAACCATATTAGCCAATGTGATCATTCCTTTCTGGATGATGGGCACTGAAAATGCAAGAGATTTCTAAAACTTCCCTTGACTTGCATTGAGAGGAGAGAAATATTTTCAAGGCGAAAATAGGAAATGTAACATTTTACAGCTAAAAATCAGACAGCCTGTGTGCCTTCAACAGGGGTGAGATTAGGGATGGTCAACTAAATTCCCTAAATCTTGAAAGTTATTTTGTGTTAACAGAGATGGTGTGTGCAAAACACTTGCACGCTTTATTGATACTAGCTATGTATTGGGAATTTAAAAATGTTTTTTTTTTTAGAGCTGTGGCAGGAATGGCAGGCTTATAGTACTATATTAGCATACGGATTATGGGTAAAATACTAAAACATGAAGCAGAGGAATATCACAAATGGTTTGTGACAGGGTCTTTCCCCGGTTTAAAAAGGCCGCACACATAGAGCCTGTCTGTAGCTGATGAGTCCAGCAGGGAGATGGTTAATTGTAGCTAAAGTCAATTAGCCAGTCTCAACCTGGCTCATCAAAAACTTTAAATGTGTGCTGCATAAACTGCATAGGTAGGGTTGCCAGGTGGCTTGTCCAAAATTTCACATAACATTAGTATGCATTTAGCGTAGGGACCTGCTATAGGGACTTACCGTGACGTGGTTAGCAGGCTTGGCATTATTTGATCAAAGGATGTAAACCAAAAGTCTCCTTTATCATATAGATTCCCCATTTATTGCTATCGAAAAGGGAGAAGCGCAGGGATTCACTGTCTCTTTTTCACATTTGTATGGCCAATCCCTTCATCAGGTGCATGCTCCTTACATGGAGAAGCGCGGCGATTATATATTCGAAATATATATATACAGTGGTTGACAAATCACCAAAAAATCTACTCGCCACACAAAAAAATCTACTCGCCACCTAGTACCAAACGTGTGCTGCTTGGGCCAATATTTACTCGCCCGGGGGTTAAATCCACTCGCCCGGGGCGAGCAAATGTATAGGTTTGTCGAACACTGTGTATATATATATATATATATATATATATATATATATATATATATATATATATATATATATATATATATATAGTGATGTATTGAAGCAAAAGGTGTTTGAGGGGAGGTACATAGGACCCAGCACCTTACATGGTGTGTTCCCTTCCCTCTCACCTGAGCCCTAATTAATTAGCTACAAGGTAAAAGGCAGCACAGACAGTTTCCTGGGGCTGCTGCTGTGCTAATCTGAAGGCACATACACAGACAGCCCTGTGAGAGACTGCAAAGGGAAGCTGCAGGTACAGTGTCTAAAGTGGGGAAAGAGTTTAGTTCTCCCACTGTTAGTTAGGGACTAAGCTGTGTTAGTCAGAACTCCTGAAAGGAGTTAGGTTTTTGTTTCTGTTTTATGTTATGAGTTAACCCTGTTCCTGCTTTGTACCTTGTAAATAAACCCTCCTGTGCACAAACAATACATTTTCCTGCCTTTGATCTGGATAAAAGAGACTGCAACGTGGTGTGGGCATCACAATTGGTGGAGTTTAATGCGGGCAATCCACAAGGCAGTGAAAGTGGAAAATGGAGGCATTTCTGACCTCGCTTCAGTACAAACAAACAGAAAATGCTGCTATCCTATTGCGGGGTTTGCAGGAGATGTCAAAATCCAATAATGAGAGTTTACAACAGATGACAAAGTCACAAACTGAAAGTACTGCGGCGTTAGTACAGCAGATGGCGCTGTCCCTACATCAGACGCTAAAAGAAGAGAAACACGAGGCGTAACTTCGCCTACACCAGGAGCTCAGAGTGTTGGAGGAGAAAATTACCGCCCAGACTAGCGTGGCCCCACAGGTCGCTCACCAGGTAAAATCGCACCTTATTCAGAAAATTACGATGGACGATGACGTTGAGGCGTACCTGTCAATTTTCGAGCGCACCGCAGTACGCAAAGGGTGGTCAGTTGAGCAGTGGGCTGGAATGATTGCTCCTTTCCTAGTGGGTGACTCGCAAAAGGCCTATTATGAGTTGGAGCCAGAGCAAGCGAAAAACTATGAAACCGTGAAGGCTGAGATTATGGCACGGCTAGGTGTCACTGTCGCAGTTCGGGCCCAGCGGTTCCACTCCTGGCATTACGATGCAGAAAAGGCTCCACGCTCCCAACTCTACGACCTCATCCACTCTGCGTGGAAATGGCTCCAGCCTGACGAATGTACAGCCGCCGCCGTCGTCGAAAGGGTCATCATAGACCGTTTCCTGCGGGGTCTTCCTCGCACCGTCCAGAAGTGGGTCAGCCAGAATGACCCCCAAAGCGCAGAGCAGTTGCTCGCTATAGTGGAACGCCACTTTGCTGCTGAGCAGATGACCCGGAATAAAAGTCCTGACGAGTTCCCCGATCGCAGGTCCCCGCACATCAGGAGGTCCGGTAAGATTGTTCCTCAGCCTAATGGGCCACAGGGACTCAGACTCCCATAAAGGAGTTGGAAATCCCACGGCCCGTAGAAGGGACTCTAGCCCCACTCCTTCCAATAGACTGGAGAAAACCCCCCGACCCAGTTTTGGGAAGTACACTGAGTGCTCCAAATGTCATGAACTTGGACATCGGCAGCAGTTTGCCCTATGAACCTTGACCGAATGCAATGTGACATTTCTGTGGGTATTTTTCGGGCGGGGTTCCTGCTGTTAAGCAGACTGTTATAGAGACGGGTCATTTAGAGAGGAATAGGATGTGTGAAGTCAAAGTAGATGGGATACCTGTAAGTGCAATGCTTGATACTGGTAGTACAGTTACATTGGTCGCTGCACGTCTAGTTAAGTCTGGGTTTCTACCAGGGGTCTCCTTACAGGTAACCTGTATCCATGGGGATGATCGCACTTACCCGGCTGCACGAGTGTACATAGAAAACCCCATCGGCTCAGTACATCATCAGGTCTGGGTAGTGCCGAATCTAATGTATGAGGTACTAGTGAGTCAGGATTTCCCGTGGTTTTGGGAACTGTGGGAAAGAAAGTCTGATTGTGTTGAGGATGTGCCCTTGAGGTCTGAGGTTCCCGATCCAGTAGACCCTGGTTCTCCGTTAGAGGTTATGGTATGTGAAGGACCTGAGGTTGAGGACCCCCCAGAACTAGATTTTCAGGATTTACAGGTTGCTCCCCCAAAGTTTGCCTCTGCCCAACTAGACGATTTGACGCTAGTAAACGCCAAAGCCACAGTAGTGAGCATAAATGGGGTACCAGTTAACCCAGAGGTTACACCATCACCACCGTACTTTGTCTACAACAATGACTTATTGTATAGGGTTGAAAGAGAAGACCCCGATAGGTTAGAGCAGCTACTGGTGCCAAAGCACTTTATAAGTCAGGTGTTGGACCTGGCCCATAGCCATATCCTGGGGGGACACCTAGGGGTAAAGAAAACCACTGATAGAATAAATGTGAAAAAGAAAAAATGTGCACAAGCGCTAAAGACTAAAACACCAGTGTGACAATTGCAAAATATATATATATATAAAGGCTGCCTAGTAATACTGTCAGTACTGACAGAGAAAGTGAAAGTGAAAACAAAGAAAAACCTGGCGCCAAAAGTTCATTGGATAATCCTGTACTCCTCAGGGGGTCAGCACACTTGCTTGACAGGCCATATAGGGGAAAAAACACAAACAGACACAGATCATAGTGCAACACTGTAGGGTTAAAACAGGTCTACACTAATACACACACTGCACATATAACATAGAGACTCCTAGTGACTATAAAAACTATTTATTAAATAAAAAGAACTATGCCATAAAATGGTTTGGACAAATGAGAACACCGCTGGTCATCCAGATATGAAAAATCAGAGCCCTACTTACAAGCAGCAAGGCAAATACAGGCAATGCAACAAAGAGTCTTCCGGCTGCTGCTGATGTCTTTGCAGAGATGTGATTCCTGCTGCACCGTGACTCTCGTACTGACTCTCCCTCCAGGGGTTAACAGGAACAGTGGCAGTGTTGGAGGCCTGCTTGTGGGGCTCACAGCTCTCCTCCACGTGAGGCTGCTCTCCTCACTTCCTCCTCCGGTTACACAGGCTGTCTCAGCGTGCCTGCACGCGAGTGTGCACGTGCCCTTAAAGGGACAGTACAAGCGTCCTGTATGCCAAGAACTAACGGCTGCAATGGGGCTCAAATGTGACCTAGGAAGTGGAGTAACATCCACGAAACGCGTAGGGCAGGTGACACAGTCACTTTGAGCTTGGTATTGGACTTTTTGGGACACTTGGTCACATTTGAGCCCCATTGCAGCCGTTAGTTCTTGGCATACAGGACGCTTGTACTGTCCCTTTAAGGGCACGTGCACACTCGCGTGCAGGCACGCTGAGACAGCCTGTGTAACCGGAAGAGGAAGTGAGGAGAGCAGCCTCACGTGGAGGAGAGCTGTGAGCCCCACAAGCAGGCCTCCAACACTGCCACTGTTCCTGTTAACCCCTGGAGGGAGAGTCAGTACGAGAGTCACGGTGCAGCAGGAATCACATCTCTGCAAAGACATCAGCAGCAGCCGGAAGACTCTTTGTTGCATTGCCTGTATTTGCCTTGCTGCTTGTAAGTAGGGCTCTGATTTTTCATATCTGGATGACCAGCGGTGTTCTCATTTGTCCAAACCATTTTATGGCATAGTTCTTTTTATTTAATAAATAGATTTTATAGTCACTAGGAGTCTCTATGTTATATGTGCAGTGTGTGTATTAGTGTAGACCTGTTTTAACCCTACAGTGTTGCACTATGATCTGTGTCTGTTTGTGTTTTTTCCCCTATATGGCCTGTCAAGCAAGTGTGCTGATCCCCTGAGGAGTACAGGATTATCCAATGAACTTTTGGCGCCAGGTTTTTCTTTGTTTTCACTGATAGAATAAAGGCGCGATTTTACTGGCCGGGTCTACACAAGAGGTATAACGTTATTGTGAGACATGTCCAGAGTGTCAAATGACCTCACCAGTAAAATCATTCCGTAGTCCGTTAATACCCTTGCCCATTATTGAAGTTCCTTTTGAACGTATTGGAATGGATCTGGTAGGCCCATTACCAAAGTCAGCACGGGGCCATCAACACATTCTAGTCATTGTAGACTATGCCACAAAATATCCAGAAGCGGTTCCCCTCCGGAATACATCTGCTAAAGACATACAGCACCGACATTGTTTATTGCACTAAATCACGACGGCACGCCGAGATCTACCCCAGCTGCCGCCAGTAACAACCGTGCGCCGCCGCGTTTCCCCCACGCACCCCCCCTCCACTTCGCGCGCAATTTACCCCCCTTCCCGACCCCGTACCCGGCTCTGCCCCTCTGCTTCCCCGCACCCCCGCTTACCTTCATTTGATCTCCAGGGGTGTCGGGGAAGCCTGGGGAAGACGGGGAAGACGGGGAAGACGGGCGCGCATGTTACTGTGACGTCACAGTGCGCCGCCACGCGCCGCGGCTACCCGCTTCCCAGACGCATGTAGCCGGCGGCTTTTGCTGCAATAAACAATGTCGCTACTGTAGCCAAAGAATTAATGTTGTTGTTTACTCGGGTCGGGATCCCCAAGGAAATATTAACAGACCAAGGAACCCCTTTTATGTCCCGGGTTACGAAAGAGCTACAGTATACAGATTGTTGAATATCAAACATTTACACACCTCGGTCTATCACCCGTAAACCGACGGCCTAGTGAAGCGATTTAACAAGACTCTTAAACATATGTTACGGAAGGCCATAGACCGAGATAGTAAAAACTGGGATTTTCTCTTACCGTATTTATTGTTTGCCGTAAGAGAAGTTCCTCAGGCCTCTACAGGTTACTCCCCTTTTGAGTTGTTGTATGGGAGACACCCACGAGGTATACTTCATATGCTCAAAGAGACCTGGGAAACAGAGTCAACACCCCACCGTAGCATAATCGAACATATTTCACAGATGCAGGATCGCATTGCAGCAGTGTTGCCAATTGTGCGACAATACATGCAGCAAGTAATGAAAAGTTCAGTCCGCGCTCTGGCTCTTTAAACTTGGAGTGTTGGTCCCTCTCAGTTCTCTTGCTGCTTCTGTGTTTATGAGGTGTCTCCCCCACCTCCAAATGTGGTCTCCACCGGAACCCCGATGGTGATACCAATATCAGCAAAACAAGAAAAAACACAAAAGCGCACCAAGATGAGAGATAGATATTGTATTAGCAACAAATAATAAAATTAGTAACTTACATATAAAATGTCTTTAATAATCCCCGATTCTGGTGTCTATCACAGGAGTAGGGCATCACATAGGAAGTATGAAGGGTAATCTCAGTTCTGAGAGATCAGACCCGCGCGCTGGGGCTGTCTCTGTTCACTCTCCTGTCCTCCACGTGTGGTAGCGTGGTGCAGAGTGTAGCACACATGTGCAGGAACCGGGGCCTTCAATAGGTGTCCTTAGGATGCCTGTCCGTTTTTGATAGCATAGAAACGATCGGAAATAAGCAGGAACGGTACACTTGAGTGTGTACTGGTGGTGGGTAGTAAAACCACCAGCCACAACAGTCGCGACGCGTTTCGTTTAACAAAGTAAACTTCTTCAGGCAATGACACCTAAGGACACCTATTGAAGGCCCCGGTTCCTGCACATGTGTGCTACACTCTGCACCACGCTACCACACGTGGAGGACAGGAGAGTGAACAGAGACAGCCCCAACTAATTTTATTATTTGTTGCTAATACAATATCTATCTCTCATCTTGGTGCGCTTTTGTGTTTTTTCTTGTTTTGCTGATACATGCAGCAAGCCCAGAGTTCACAGCAGAACTCTTATAACCGGAATGCCAGACTTAGGGTGTTTAAGCCGGGGGATAAGGTGTTAGTGCTGGTACCTACAGTAGAATGTAAATTTTTGGCCCCATGGCGGGGACCCTACGAAGTCCTAGAAGAGTAGGAGAGGTCAATTATAGAGTTAATCAGCCCGGGAGGAGGAAGCCAGAACAGTTGTATCATGTGAATCTCTTAAAGACCTGGAAAGAGAGGGAAGCGTTGGTTACTGTAGTTCAGACTGTTCCATCTAGGGAACCTTCTGTTCCTGAAGTAAAAATTGCTAACACCTTGTCAGGCCCTCAGAAACAGGAGGTAAAGGAGTTTCTTGTGCACAATGCCTGAGTTTTCTCCCCTGTACCCGGGAGAACCTCGGTTATTGAGCACAACATCCATACAGAGCCTGGGAAGGTCATACATCTTAAGCCCTATAGATTACCTGAGGCTAGGCGACAGGCCGTTAAAGAGGAGGTACAGAAAATGTTGGACCTCGACGTAATCGAGGAATCATTCAGTAATTGGTCGAGCCCTATCGTGTTGGTTCCAAAACCGGATGGCTCGATCAGGTTCTGTATTGATTGTCGGAAACTAAATGCAGTCTCCAAATTTGATACATACCCTATGCCCCGGGTAGATGAACTGATAGACAGGGTAGGTGATGCCCGATACTTAACGACCCTCGATCTGACTAAGGGGTATTGGCAGGTACCTCTAACATAGGCCGCTAAAGAAAAAACAGCATTTTCCACACCAGGCGGGCTATACCAATATAAGATCCTACCCTTCTGGTTGATGGACCGGGTGTTGAAGTCCCAGTGCCAAAGGAGAGGTCACCATGCCCTTGATACCGCCCCAATGCCATCTCCTTGGGGTAGGGGTAAGTCCACAACTTATGGACAGGCCATGGACACTGTTGGGCCCCAGTCACCGGCCCTAACCCCTCCTGCCCATGCTTTGACCCCATCAGTGACTCCTAGCCCTGTGCGGGTTAAACATCTTGATCCTACTGTTGCCCCATTTGTGCTTTCCAGTGTCTCCTGGGTTATCACCTCAAATAAGGGATTGGTCCTTTGGAAGGGGGGATAGTCCTTCTGAGGACTCGGAGGGTGATATATCTGCTTCCAGATGTGTAAGAAGAACTACGTCTAGGGGCTCTTTCCAATTTTTTAGGGTGTCCTCTAGGTCACAATCCCAGCAGTCCAGTACATCTGGTATATTTTCTCATGAGTGTGCCAGGATCCACGATCAGAGATCTGAGCCTTTGCCCGGGGAACCCCTTAAGTGGTGGGACCCTATGTTTCAGGGATATGTCCCTAATATGAACAGGACAAGGTTTGTATTGGTTAACGGCCCTATAGTTGACCATTGGTGGGAGGAAGGCCAATTTTCCTCAGAGGAGGTAGCAGAAGCCATACACAACAGGTTGGGAGAGAAATCTGGGTGTTTGGACACCCAAGGGCCCCTTTATATTATACCAGGAGGTGGATCCTAATGAGCCTGAGTTTTGGGTCCTACCTGGCCAAGGAACTGTCCGTAAAATAGAGGCTTAGCCGAGCTGACCGGGAAATAAAAAAATCGGTACCGTCAGTCTCATGGCTATGATTTTCCCTGTGTCCCAGAACCGATCATGCTGGAAATAGAAGACCATATGCATGATTAGCTAAAGCTGGCTGCCACTGATTATCTCCAATCTAAGACCATAAGGAGTTCGTGACTGAGTCCAATATTTGTTCCATCATGCGGGAGTGGCTAATAGGGACTTGCATTTTTATGGACAGAGTAGAGGTTCGTCAGCAGGCTGGTAAAACCAAGTTTTATTACGTCTGGGTTAAGGATTTTGAGGGACAAGCGATCAGAAAGCCTGATCCCAAGTATTACAATAGTTCCCCCACACTCTTCAAAAAGGAAGAGTTAGAATTTAGTCGCTTTCACAAGTGGGTGATTTGGGTGTCTACTGTAAATGTATATGGTTGCGTGTATTATCCATGCTGAATAATGTTATTATTTTGCAGGTTCCAGAGTGATGGATGGTGCAACAAATTTGTTCCAGTGAGGCCATGGAAATTTCACCCAGGGGAGAGTGTAACATGGCTGGACCAGATTACCACTCTGCCTCCTGTCATGTAAGTTCTGATAGCTACAGGCTGTGACATGCAATCCTGTGGGCTTTTTACCCCCCTCATTCTGACTCCCTGAGTGACAGAAGTGGTGGTGTCATAGGAATCTGTGTGCAATCTATCATGGTGCAGATCCTGTGCCCTCCCTTTCTGATGCCTCAGGGAGGATGTGCAAATTTGTAGGGAGTGCGGATCCAACCCTGCTAGGGAGTGGAGGTGTGTGGCCGGTCTCCTCCCGGCTGGGAGAGGGACAGGCCAGTCAGTCCCTAATGGGCTGGCTGGTCAGGAAAGATCAAGAGGCCTCTATTAACAGAGAGCCAGCACAATCCAGAGGCCTGGGATCCTCTGACCATTATGCATCCGCTGTGTATAACAACTGCAGTGACTGCAACAGCCAAATAAACCCCTTTGCTTTTATTTACCCCTGCCTGAGTGTTCAGTCCATTTGGGTAAAGGGGGGGGGCACAGAACTATGCTTTGATGGGGCTGACTCTTGACAACTTGGAGCCACTGGAGCTGCTGTCACCAGTAAAAGGAACATCAAGATCATCAAAAGCCTGTCCTGTCTCCCCTACATCACAGACAACTCGGCTCTCCTGGACCCTCACTGGTATGGCTGCACCACTGACACCTGTAGCCGCAACAGTATCTTCCAGAGGGTGGGGGTACATGTGCTACACACATTTATTTATCAAATGTTTTACCAGGAATTATAGGCCAAAACTGGTCAATTCTGGGCATTATTGAAATCCGTGCACTCTGATTGGTTAAAATTCGGGGCATTATCCATTTAGTAATGGCCCAGAATATTTGGAACCCTGCCAAGTTTTTCAGCCAATCAGCTTTCAGTTCTCATCCACACAGAGTGAGAAGAGCTCTCAGTCAGGGGAGTTGATTGGACAGGGGCAGCAGCAAGGCACTGACTCCACCGCCACCCTGCCTGTAGTGAGCTCCGCACAGAAGAGTGAGGTTTGTGTGTCTGTCTGCTGAGTGTATTGTGGGTGTAGAGGGGGGCAGCAGAGCCTGTTTTGTTGCTGTGTGTCTGCAGTGTGTGTTTTGTGGCTGTAGAGGGGAGGGGGCTGCAGTGGGTGTGTCTTCTGTGTGTGTTTTGTGGGTGGAAGAGGGGTGCAGAGTGTTTTTGTTGGTGTGTGTGTGTGTGTGTGTGTGTGTGTGTGTGTGTGTGTGTGTGTCTGCATTGTGTGGGTTTACAGGGAGCTGCAGTGGATGTAGAGGAGGTGCTGCTGGGGTGTGCTTTGTGGATGTAGAGGCAGCAGTCTGTTTTGTTGGTGTCTGTGTGTCTGCAGTGTGTTTTGTGGGTTTAGAGGGGTGCCGCAGTGTGTGTGTCGTCAGTAGGTGTAGAGGGTGGAGGAGGGCTGCAGAGTGTGTTTTGGTATGTGTGTGTCTGCAGTTTTGTGGGTTTACAGGGGACTGCTCTGTGTGTTTGTGGGTGTAGAGTGGGGCTGCAAAGTGTGTTTGTGTATATAGAGGGTGGCTGCAGTGTGTGTGTGTGTTCATATAGAGGGGGGCTGTGTGTACAAGAGGGCCCCGGGCATGTGGCGGGTACCATTCTAAGGGCCCGTCGGAAAGCGAAAATCGTCGGAATGCGGAACCGCCGATTTACGACGTGTGCGCATGTGCAAACCAGCAATACCCCCCTTCTGCGCAAGAGCAACCTCTGTTCGGCACGCGCAACCTTCGTTTTGCCCATGCGCACCCTCGGCAACCACACCTTCTGCGCATGCGCGACCTCTGACTTCCCCGTTCTGCGCATGCGCAGGTATGGCGGCCCCCTTCTTAGTACCACCGTATCAGCGGATCGCCGAAAAGCGGGGCGCCGAGAAGCGGGGCCCTACTGTAAAGTATGTACAATTTCCTTTTAATAAACACATGCAGTAAAAGCAAAAGAATGTAGACTATCATGCTCATAAAAATCAATATGACTACAAAAGTGTCTGTTTTATGATAAATATTTTCTATTTTTTTAAATAAGCCTACATTTAGCCTATAATAGTAATAATCCCCTCAGAACAGGGCATTATTGGCCAGTAATGCCCTGTTCTGAGGGGATTATTACTTAAGTAATACATTGAGAGTTCCCTCTTGTTTTCAAGTATGACCAGAGTTAAGTATTTTGTACACATATCTGGATCAAAAACATAGAATTTTGTAACCGAGAATGAAAAGGTATGCTTTAATGTGTAGCTATTAAGTGGTGATATTGAGTGCAACACAGGAGGGTACTTTTTTCCTCTTTCTTCTGACATTGTTATTGCAGACAACAGCCAAGAAATATGAACAGTAGGAGCTACTATAATACAGAAAAAGAAAGATCAAAGACGGCAGCAAACTTAAAGTGGGGGTAGATAGTGATATATATATATATATATATATATATATATATATATATATATATATATATATATATATAAATATATATATATATATATATATATATATATATATATATATATATATATATACATATATACATACATATACACACACACATATATATATATATTCATACATACACACACACACACAAACATATATATACACATACATACATACATACATATATATAAAGCAACTGTAAATATTACTGTATGTTCATTTGCATGTCTTAGACAGGTCTGCAACCCTGTCTTTCCCCATTGTCACCCAGCATACAGCGCTTCCACTGCAGCAAGGGATTCTGGGAAATGACATGCAAATGAGCACTCAGTGCCACCTTTTGTCTCAAGCTCGTATTACACAAGCCAATCCTCAAGCCAATGCATGCTGTTTTAAACACAGCTTTTAGACAGAGGCTGGGATGAGATGCAAAGCCATTAGACCACTCACATACATACATACATACATACATACATACATACATAGCCAATAAAGAATAATCACTTGTGAGCACATTCACATGTCTTAGACAGGTCTGCAACCCTGCCTTTCAACCATTATCACCTAGCATACAGTGTTTCCACTGTAGCAAGGGATTCTGGGAAATGACATGCAAATGAGCACACAATGTGTCACCTTTTGCCTGGAATATCCATTCACATGGAGCCCATTTAATCTGATGTATCGCCGTTCACAAAGCTTTTAAGCACAACATGGGACTAGCAAAGTAAATACTGGCTGTACTTGCTTTGCTAGTCCCATGCTGTGCTTAAAAGCTGTCTAAGACATGTGAATGTGCTCACAAGTGATATTCTTTATTGGCTATATGCTAACGGTGGAGGTTTTCTGTCGCCTTTTTCACCCACCATAACTTAAAATGTATATGTATGTATGCATGTATGCATGCATGTATGTATATTTTGTTGCCTTTTTCACCCACCATAATTTAAAATGTAGTACTGAAGAAAATCCAGCACACCCTAATAATAGATACAAAGTCACTGATATATAACCAATTTGAAAATTTAATCCAAGGGGACAAGAGGGTACTTCCCTAGCCCCAGAACCCACAACAACAGAACTGACCCTAAGTAAAAACACTCTAGAGTGAGGAGCAGGCTCGTGGTTCGTGTGTCCTATTAACTAAGGACTGTCTGGTTTGCATTACTCCTGATTTGCCTCCTCTCTTTGCTGTTCTCTGGTGTTCTCAGTTGTTGCTAGTTCGCTAATACATTGTAGCTGTTTGCATGTAGTTTGTCCCTGAATATATCTATACAAAAGTTAAACTGTGGATTTATTTTGCCAATTCGTTTAGGGATATTGTATGTGAATTTAATTAGAATATTACTTAGAATTTGTGGAGGGTCTTCTATTGTTTTTACTTAGGGTCAGTTCTGTTGTTGTGGGTTCTGGGGAAGTACCCTCTTGTCCCCTTGGGACTGAGGGGAACGGGCCTGACATAGGGACAAGTCCCGAAACGTTGCCCCCCTATACTCCCCCGTTGTGACCCACTTTTTTTGTTTTCTTTGTTCCCCTTCCACCATTCACCTCACCTACCCTTCGTTGTCCCATCCTACTTTTCCTTTATCCCTTATCCTCCTGTACATCCAATGTATGGCCCTACCTATATGTTATCTGTTTTCCTAGTGTGCCGTTGTCAGTTATTTGACTTATTTGTGAACTGATTAAATTTTCAAATTGGTTATATACCAGTGACTTTGTATCTATTATTAGGGTGTGCTGGATTTTCTTCAGTACTTTATTGTGTTTGAGAGGGATTGGGCCCTCTCTAGTCTGTGGCACCCCGCTTTGTGTATATTTATCTACTTTGTGTGAGTGCTGTCTATTACTTTTGTCTATAACTTAAAATGTATAATAGATAGATAGATAAATTAATTTTACCATATCGTTGCTTTTCAATTAAATAGGCGATGCAAATGTCTCAGCAATCATGAAAGCAGTTGCAAAGTAAGATGTACGGCTACTTAATTTAGTACCAATAAAGCAACTACTTGATTATGTCCAGAAAAGTTGCTGGGTAAACAGTTCTAGTCTTGGCCAACTAAGTTATTGCAGAACACAGTATTTCGCTTGTGATGGTTCCTAGATAAATATTTGAAACATTTATCATAAGGTCTGCAGCAATCCGAACCAGTAATCTAGCTCACAAAAACACGAATTAATAAACATGCCATAGGGAAAAGAGACTTGAGTAAATGTTTAAAGCTGAGCTGCCTGCAATTATTTTAATATGGTGTAAAAATCAGGGTCATTAACAGGCTATGATCTGAACAATAGAAATGAATGAAAAACGGAGCACCATCCAGCGTAAAAACAGATCCAGAGGGGGCTCACTCATAAGATAGTCAAATTTATTGGGTCATACAAAAATAACCTCTAGAGAGGCAGTATAACACAATGTGTTTCGCGCATAGCGCTTCATCATGGTGTAATATTGTGAGTTAAAACCGGCATATTTAAATGATTACCGTGCGAGTGATGTCAGATGCCAGGATCCGCCTCCATATCCCTGATCATAGATCTATCTCCCTATTGGTCTGGCAGAGATTCAAAGCAAATAAAGCTTTAATAGGTAGGGACACGGAATAAAGGGTTTCTGGGAGCTCCGATGTCACGCACTCAAGCTATTGAAATCATAAGGTGTACTTAGTTTTTCACACATAGCTTCTCCATTTTGGCTTTATTTTTGTTAAATAAATCATGACACGGTGTAATATGTCATGTGTTGTTGTTTTTCTGAGGTTGTATTTACCTAATTTTTAGACCTGCTAAGGAACAGATGATTGTTATTATGTCCTGATGTGTAAAACCATAGAATTCAAAGAGCGTATACTTTCTTTTTCACATAACTGTATACACATGTAATATACATATATAAATACCAGAGGGGGAGTTAACATTACAGTTTAAACACTAAGTAGTGAATTTAAACAACCCATCTGGACCAATACAATATATATTTTAATTCTAAACTGCTAGAAAATGGAACATAATGCTTTGAAACAATTGTCTCAATGCATAAAACAATATAATAAATGATAAGAAAAGAGGAGGCAACAACAAAGAACTGGATCAGAAGAGAGATCCAGAGGATCAAAGGAAGTGACCCAGGTCCCAGTCTCTATTGAGACCAGCCGAGACCTGGGTACACAATGTGAAGATCCAATATGCCTCTCTCTGATCCAGCCTTTTAGTTCGACCACCACCCCTAACAAAGGGGGGAATAAATTCTATCCCACTAAATGTGAGGTTATTCACATCCCCCTTCTTACAGAGAAAAGTGTTTTGGAACAGGGTGGTTCATGTCTTTTTTATTAATAAGCCTCACGTGTTCCATGATTCTAAGTTTAAGACTTCTGGTGGTGCAGCCAACATACTGTTTGCCGCACCCACAGGTAAGTAAGTAAACAACAAATTAAGTCATACCGTTGATGAAGTGATGGATTCTGTATGTCCTTTTTGTGGCCGTGGACTGAAAGATTTTAGTAGGTTTCATTAACTTGCAAATTTTGCAATGGCTACAATTATAAGAGCCCCTGGATGATTGGATGCGTGTAGACATCTGAGAAGAGAACAGGCTAGGTGACAATGAATTAGACTGCCTACTAAACTGTCTAATGAATAAAGGATTGCTTTTATATGTGTTTGTTTGTATTTTCGGCTAATCTGAATGATATAAGGTTAATGTATCTTTGTTTTATCATTTTGTTTAATACAGTTTTTTTCTTCTTATTTTAACCAATCGGGTTCACATACCCACTCAGAGGGGGCGTGTATACCTGATGCAGTAGTGCGTGACATCAGAGGTCTCAGAAACCCTTTTTTCCGTGTCCCTACCTATTAAAGCTTTATTTGCTTTGAATCTCTACCAGACCAATAGGGAGACAAATCTATGATCAGGGATATGGAGGCGGGTCCTGGCGACTGATGTCATTCGCTCGCTAATCATTTAAATATGCCGGTTTTAACTCACAATATTACTCCATGATGAAGCGCTATGCGCGAAACGCGTTGTGTTATGCTGCCTCTCTAGAGGTTATTTTTGTATGACCCAATAAATTCGACTATTTTACTTATGAGTGAGCCCCCACTGGATCTGTTTTTACCCTGGATGCTGCTCCGTCTTTCATTCATTTCTACTGATGTTCCATTCCACGGATGCACATCATTGGACCTCCACAGGATTTACTGGATATCCATAAATTGTTAGTTTTTCTATTACTCTACCAAGCGCTTAATTGCTATAGAGGATGGGAGATTTTCTTTTGTGTCAGTACTTGCTGGATGTATATGCCAACCGGATACACTATACACTAGTCTCCATTTACCTGCTACTCACATGATACATTTCTTTATTCTGGAGTTGTCCTAAATCTATATAACTGAAATCATTTGCTGGTTTGATGTGCGTTTGGTAGCACCAGAATTCCATTTACTATGATCTGAGCAAATTCAGGTGGTCCAACCCAGTAGTACATACCAAACTCCATTTCTGAATAAGAGAAATCCTCTTCATGTCTGTTGTTGTCAAATAGGAATGGCTATAGAAGGATATCAATTCAATGCTTTACTTACTGTTACTGCATATTGTCATCAATTTATCTTTGCAGTGCAAGGGAACATAATTACTGCCACAAGTGTCATCAGACAGAAGCTATTATTTAACAAAGGAACAAGTCTTTCAGGCGCTAAAAACATAGATTGTAAGATCATCTGGGCAAAAGACTGTCTGTAAAAAACAAACAAAAACATGTACCGTGCACTGTAATTTTGAAGCACTGAGTCCCATTGGGAGAAAAGCAGTATATGAAATAAAGTTGTTATTATTACATTTTAATGAAAGGGGTTTCAGAACCAAATACTGCGAACGTAGTTTAACTGCAGACTTGATGTATTTAGTGTCTGGTTATCTTGAAAGTTAATTCCCATATGCCACAGCACATGGCCTGCAAGTTCACCCCAACTATTCCTAACAATACAATGACAATCACCAATCGATGCCTATTAGGGCTAGTGCCCTTTTAAAATGACCAAACATCTGAACTATAAAATACACATTTTAAAACACTTAAATATGCTAGTTTAGCCATGCCTGATTTGGCTACCAGCCTGCCCCCCCCCCCCCCCTGACATGCAAGCCCTGGTAAGAGCAGGCAGTGTCAGGACCAATTATGGGTTTTCCCCACAGAGTCAGCTTCCCTTGAGTGACAGGGGTGGAGGTGGGACAGGGCCTGTGTTATACCCAATCATGGGTTCAGACCTTGTACCTTCCTCCCACTGTACTTAAGGAGTTGCATCACCCAAATTGAGCAGTGCCTCTACCGTTGAGAGAGACACGTATCACACAGGATTGCCTGTGCATTGGCATCTCCTGTTCCTCTTCCCCTTGGGGGAGAGTGAGTGATTACCTTTCCCCTATTCCTGATAGAGGGGCAGGGAAGAGAAAGGACTGCCTCGGGTGCCCTTGGCCCAGAGTGGAGGTCCAGGGACCATCCAGAAGTTGGAGACCTGCAGTGAACTGTATTGGGCAGTGTCAGCAGAGAACCAATAAACATGTTCCAGTTATCTATACCTCCTGCCTAGTGTGTAATCTTACTGGGGGGAGAGGAGTGTGTTCTAATGTAGGAAATTGCCTCCATACATCTGGAGCCTGCAGTAGATGGAGGCGCTGTGTACCCAGGAATAGACAATGTACCGCAGAAACCTGTCCTGTTCTCCCCAACAACATCGGCGGAGACTCAGATCTACTGTAAGCCAGCAGGTATGCACCACACACGTGTAATGGCAGAATTTCCCAGAGGCTGGGGGAAACACCGTTACACTAGAAAAAAAGATACGTTTTTAAAAGTGAAGTAAATAAAATGAAATGCATGTGTCACAGTAGTAGACAATGGATTATTATTTATTTATTTTTAAAGATGGGTACTTTGATCCTCTGCAATATGCATTCATTGATAATTACAATTTTCCAACATGCTTTGTTTTATAAAATTAGTTTATGAACATGTCAAAAGCATAAACCAATCCAGAGAGAGTATGACGCACAGCCAAAAGGAGTGGGTCAACAAGATCATAAAAAATAATAAGTCCTTTATTCGTCCATATGCAGAAACAGAAGTAAAAACCTCCTACATGTTTCGTGCCCCAGCACTTTATCAAAGAGTACTACTCCTTGATAAAGTGCTGGGGCACGAAACATGTAGGAGGTTTTTACTTCTGTTTCTGCATATGGACGAATGAAGGACTTGTTATTTTTTATGATCTTGTGGACCCACTCCTTTTGGCTGTGCGTCAAACTCTCTCTGGATTGGTTTATGGACGTTTCAACAGTGACAGCACGCCGGAGCATGGATACAGGACGGGGGGCACTTCTGATATGTGAGTTACAGTTTCCATTATTTATGTGGTTCAGCTAGATCCAGGGATCATCCTAATGAGGGGCTTTGTGGTGGGTTCATTCCCGGTACCTTGCCCCTTCAGGGATTATTGGTGCCCATAAAGACGGCATACCACTGAAGAACTGTGTTTATCTATTCTGTAGCCCCCGTACCAGTGCTGTGAATTTATATAATAAAGACTTATATAATAGATCCGTCACTAGAGCGCATGCATCACTGAACATTCTCTACATATGTCATAAAAGCAATTGAGATTAAGATTTACAAATATCCATTCAATCTGCCAGAATCCTGTGTGTTAGCTGGGATTTTCATTATGATTAGCTTTGCATTCCTCTCACAAGACTGGCATGTTTTATACTTACAGTCGCCAGCATATTAAGTCCTACAAAAACCTGAGCTCATGCGACTCCTAAACTAATGAAAAGATCGCATGCATTTAACTTGAAGAATTTCTGCATAACCAGCAGCAGATTTTTATCCCCTGCAGACAATTTTTTGGCACTTGAGCTTGATTTTGAACAAATCTATGCATTCTTCACATATGTGGCACTGCCCTCTCCTGATTTTCCTCCTACCTCTCTCACCGTTCCTTCAGTGTCTCTTATGCCAACTCCTCCTTAACCTCTATGGAACTCTTTCTAGGTTTACCTCAAGGCTCAGTTTTAGGCCCCTTACGCTTCTCGCTATATAGCCTTGCCCTGGGCGACCACATAGACTATGCTGATGATACACAACTACTGTATATGTATCTACACATTACCTTCCACGTGCAGTCCAGTAAAAAAATTACACAGTATATCAGCAAAATCACCTCAATGGCCCTTTGTCGCTCAAACTTAACATGGCTAAGACAGAGCTTCTCCTATTCCCTCCCAAACCCAAGCCCTATTGTCCCCTTCTCCATTACAGTCATTAATACTACTATCCACCCAGTCTTACATGCACACTGCTTGGTGGTTACATTCAAAGTCTCCCTTTCCTTCTCCCACATATAAACGCTGTTGCTAAATGTTGCTATTTCTTTCTTTGCAATATTGTTACAATACACCCCTTCCTATGTTTCCTTATGTTGGCAAGTATGCCAATGCTTGCATAAACAAGATAGACAGATCTGTGTGTATTGCTTGCCCATCACAGAAAGTTACAGATCTGCCTGCCAGCGTCATGCTGTAACTTCCTCTGGGATATATTATGATAATCCAGAAAGGCATTGTCTTTTTGTTACCCATAACTAATATGACTAAGTGCTTAGAGTCTCAAAAACTTATGCACAAGAATAAATTGTACGATTGCTATGTTGGTCCATTAAAAAAGGATCACAATCCCCCCTCCCTCCCTTCTTTCCTAATGTGTCACCCCCCCCCCCCCCTCGAGTCTTTGTTCAGTGTGTTTATATGTGAAGTCGTCTTGTCACATAAAAAGGTGCGGATGTGTTACAGAACAAATTGAAAGTGTTATAATGCATATCACAATGGCTGTACCTTTGAAAAGTGAATAAAATATAAAGTTGGAAAAAAAAGAATCAAAACCTACTAAGTACTTTATAATCTTTATTTAATCTGTTAAAGTAACTACATGGAATTGTCTCTCCTCCCCCCTCACCAGGAAGTAATTATAATATTACCCTTAGTATACATACAACTAAGGTTTGGGCTCTCAAATAAAAGGTTAAGCCCGGTTATGGTTATCTCTGATCCGTATATATAAGGGTTCAAGAGTTAGCTCTTGGACCCAGTAACATTGTATCTTTCAAATGCATGAACTGTAATAAATATATTTTTTGTGTTTTTATCTTTCTGGGCATGTCAGCGTGCTGGGATTGCTATGGCATGAGTTTCAAGGGGGATTTTGCGGAGGAATTGTTGTCAGAATGTGCCTAGGTAGTTGGGTCCGGAGTTATCGGTTCTCCTGAAAAGGTACCCGGGAATCATGCCTGATTCTCGAATACATGAAGGCACATTGTCCCAGCAATAGCTCCCTTTGAAAATGCTTGCGCGACTCACTTCTAGAGTCCCTGCTTCAGCATAGGCCAGAAAGGTAAAATGGGACACAGGGATGAAAGGATCCCTAGGTTAAGGGGGGTACCCCAGTTAATGCCCAGAACCTGTATTGGGTTTGTGGGTGCTCCAACCGTAAATAAGGTTGTGAGGGGACTCTCAGAGTCCAGTCTAAGTCCCATAGATGGTGTGTGGGGAATAAAGGCTAATAGAAATAAAAGTACACCTTTCTATTCTATTCCCCAGACCCAAGGACTTAGGGATGTATTAAGGTATATTTTATTAATACATTGTAATGTACTGTTGTGTATTGTAAGGTTTGGGACTTTCGGAATCAATGCCCACACAGACTGTCTGGGCTAACAAGTTGGTGCCAGTAAGTCTGCTGGAAATCGGAGTTCAAAGTAGCCAGAAGATGCAGGAGGTGTGAAAGACATTTGGGTAGCAGGGAAAGGCTCAAGTACCCACGTCCTGGGAACAATGGCAGACGTCCAGGCTGTCATTTGTTCTGCCAGACCTGGTGGAACCTGACCCAGTGGGTGGCATGAGATAGTCAGTGATAGAGGTGACAAACTTGCGCATGTCCCATGGCAATTTCAGATTTCCCGCACACCCGGCTTTTCATATCGGCTTTGCTCTGATTGGATACTGAGAAAGGTCCCACGCTATGATTGGCTGTAATATTTTGTGAATGAAGCTCCGAAATACTGTAAGAAACCGTGAGCCAATCAGATTGTAGATCCCCACTAGTAAGAGTGCGGGTGGGCTTTTCAAAGTTGCTTCTGAGCGAATAGCAAAACAACCGGCTTCGATTTCAAGCCTGAAAAGTCTGACTGCCAAATTCTAAGTCCCACTTTTTGTGCAGAAGTTCTCAGAATCGAACGTAGCGGTCACGGCTAGGATTGCAAGCCAATTTTAGTTCCAGGAGTTTGGTACTAACACCTTGTCAAGAAAAGTCCAAGTTCTCAGAAGAGACCAGAGGATTTTGGGCTAAGTCCCGGGTCAGGGAAAAACTATTTTTTAGCGTTCCCTGCACCTAGGAGAGTCTATTTTTTGAACCCAGACCCCCAGTAAGTGTGTTTCTGTATTTTGTGTTCCACTGTGTGTAAGCGGTTTAAAGCGAATAAACTACAATTAAGTCATTATCTTGTTTTGCTCAATGAATGATCCCGGTAAAAAGGTGTAAACTGCCTGGTCTCCCGTGACAGCAATACACTGCAAAATTAAACACGGCAGACTCTTCCAGACGATGCAGAAGCAGTGATCCTGTTTGTCACAGTGCAGTACACTGCTGCTAGCCATAATGTACTGTAGATTGAGGACTGTGCACGTATCCTTAAAAACACAATACATTTTATGCAGAGCTTTAGACATCTAATAACATGCCAATAAATACGATATTTACTTATTACTCACACCTACCATTGGTGGCTCCTACCACTCGAATGATCTAATTGAATGGCTTTTCCAGCAACACTTTTCCCTGCAAGGTAACAGAAAAGGAACATGTAAATATGGAGTTTAATAGCATGGACAGGGTTTTCACTTATACATTTATAGCCATTTAAATGGGCAGTCTCATTTTGGTCACAAACATATCTTGTAAACAAGTTAACAATGTAATTTAATTAGCATCCTTTCATACTCATTACTATTGAAAAAACAAATACTTTTTTTGTTTCTTTAAAATGTATTTCTTCTCAAGAGGATCAAACATTAGGAAATCTTCCTATGGATGGTCCAGTTCAACAAACAGAACATAAAATAAGGAACACCCTTCCCATGTTTTTTCTTAGCATGTTTACAGACCTCCTTTGAAAAATGATTTCATAATACCCAAAGTAATAGGTTTATTCTGGTTCTGGAAGGGAACGCACCTTGAAGTATGCACTCAGCTGCCAATACTGCAGGTCCCTCCAGATGTTCTGCCAATATAACCAGTACTTCTTAAATACTTCCCACTTGGTATTGATTGAGATCCATATTTACTAAACATCACTAACAAATAAGGCCACTTAAGTGAATGGGCTGCAAGGTGTCTTCTGACCCCAGAATGTAACTTATGAAACAGCACCGCTTAGTAAATATGGCACTGTATCCCTAAAGGGTGCTAAGTACCACAGTGCAGCTGTGGAAATTATGACATGTAATGTTATACACTGCTGTTTCCAGGTCTGTGTGCTTTTGTCTAAACACATGCAGTGCATATACATTCCACACAGTATCAATTCACAAATGCACATATTTTTGTATGATAATTGTATTAGTTTATATACTTGTTATGTAGAATAATATACTTTGTTGAATCATATACTGCAGTTTACAGTTTCATTTATGGCATGATCGGTAATGTCCCATTCTATAAAAACTGTCTCCCATATACTGGTTCTTATCCAAGAAGCAAACTGAGCAATATTCTACTCTATACAATTGCTTATCCTTATCCTTATCTTGCCAGGTAGATAGCATACAGTACTGTACTTCAGTTCAGAGGTTTGTCAAACACGTTTTTTCTTCTAATTCCTAGTATCTTTTCATTACAAATGTACACTACAATACTGCAGTACTCTTATTGCATCCAATGCATTAAAATGTGCATAAGATTGTATGGCTTTTAAATCACCTTAGGCAAGAGGTCTTCCCGCAAAGAGAATGCATGGAAACCAATTACAATGCTTAAGAAGAGCAGCCTTGGTAACAATGAACCCATTTACATTGGCTACGAATATTAACTTCTAGCAGTTAGTATAACATGATAACTGGGGAGTTCCTCCTTCATATTGCAAGAGTATATGGCAATAAATTAAATGTAATAATCAAACATAATCAAAAGTTTATTTATATTTAAGATATTTCAATAAAATAGGTGAAAACATGATATTGCTCTTAATGTATTGTATATTGCAACTCAACAATAGCATTTATTTTGATGGCATCATTATTTATTGCTATTATTAATTGTGATTAATTTTTAAAGACTGTCAAGGAAATGTCATGAGTTTAGCTTCAGCGAGTTAAAATAAATGAATGTCATAACCAATGTTATGTTGGATTCCTACTGTAATCAGTTTTTAAACGAACAGATATTATTCATGAGGGAAATCTAGGATATCAATTGTGCTTGTGCTGCTCAATGTCAAACAACGAATCAACAAAGATCTTGAATTGAGTATTGTCTGACAAAATAATTTGTCTAGTAAAATGTTAAGGGGTGCTATTAGTTGTATTGGTCCCATTACTAAAACAGGAGTGATGTTTTTTTATCATTATGGAATTACAATGACACAGTTCAGTGTGAGATTCCCACTTACCATTATCTGCATAATTCTTCTTTTCTTCAACATCATCAGTCATATCAAACATATCACCATATGCCCGGGCCAGTCGCCACAGGAACTCAACCTTGTTTCCAAACTGGTAAGATAAGAAAATATCAATCATCCACATTCTAAAGAGTGATGGTGACTGCTATACCCTTAAAAATGGGTGGTATGCTACTGTATGTATATCCAGAAACAAGTAAGAAAGTGAATAAGTCGCTAAACAATACCAGCATGTTTAAAAAGAAAAAAACCTAACTCGTAGCAAAAATAAAATCTTAATCAAATATACTTTAGTGTTGTGGTGAACTTTTTGCATGTTTAACACCCTTGCCATCATTTTGTTTTCTTTACAATGATCTAACTCACATTTTGTATCACAAGTGCAGCTATTGCCTACAAAGTTCGTATAAATTAATGCTCAAAATGCATTAGATGGGTAGATAATGTGGATCTTACATTAGATAAGAAGGAAATGTCTCAAATAGGTCAAAGTTGACTGTGTAAATAATGACGTACTGTAGTCATTTTTTGAAATAAAGGTTATAAGGTTGGAAGAAAATCTGCCCTTAAATGTGCCCTTCAACAACTTAGGCACTTGTTGACAACAAAGAATGGCTTGGACATTCAAAGAAGTCTTACTGTAATGTCTGTGAAGTTGTGGTTAACTACACCTCCTTGGATTAAGTGACATAGCATTGCAAAACGTCTAATGAGAAGAAAAAAGTACTGTTATTGAGACTACCTTGGATGCCCAATTAATTCTACATTGACAAGATATTGATGTTGAAGGGGATATGTGAGCCTGCAGTCTCCAGCCTTCAGGTGTGCATGATTTCGTAACTAATTCGCCCCTCCTTTTTCTACCCTATAATCAATAATGTAATCATAGGGAGCATAGAGGGTATATATAGCTCCACCCTTTGTTCTAGAAACAGGTTCTTCAGAGTTTTAACTGGGATCCTCACCATAACTCCTGTAAATAGGTTTGTGTGTATAACCTGTTATTATTTTGAAGTTAAGAAACATTCCCTTATCTAAGTAAGCGACCATAGTAATAGTCCATGACTGTTCTCACTATTGATAAGGATGCAGCATGTTCTTAATAGGAGTTCTCGGCATAGTAACTATGGAGTATGCTTCCTGGCGCATTCCTGATCTAATAGGTATGGAGGAAGGATGCAATACATAATAGCGGGTTGCTAATCCATAAGTTCAAAGTGTATGCCTGAAAGATCCATTCCACAAGTGGTGGGGCATTACCAACTCTGTGCAAGAGACTGCCAATGAATCCTTTACTATAGGTAACAAGTTAAGTTCTTCCCCAGTGTAGGAGTGAGAGTTATCAGGGGATGAAATGCAGAATCCTATTGTTTGTCACAAGTTTTGTCAAGTACCCAGTATGCCAGTCTGTGGAGTATTATTGACGGCTGTCAAATAAAGCACCTTTTCAATTATAAACGTTCCTGGTGCCCATCTTTTTCCTATCTACTTATTTACACCTGCAAAGGCCCGAGAGCACTGCCAATGTTTATAGTTAATCCAATGTGACCTCCTTCAGACCTGGGTAAGAATGGTTACAGAATGATAAAACAGCAGGATGGAAACCAGCGAATAGTCACAGCTTGCTATCAAATAGGCACATTCACCTCTATAATTTTTTTTTAAATATTAGCACGTGCAAACTATTTGTGCATGGCAGCCCCACGAAGGTGCGAATGTCTGCTTCAGGGGCCATCTGTGAAGACATTCGCAATCGAATCAAACAAATTGAATGTCGAACATTCATTTTAACATTTGCTTTGGGAGGAGTATAAATAGGGGTGCAGCCTCAGGTCTAAGCCACTGTGTTCTTGGGTTTGGGTTCGTGTGGGTGGTTGCAGCTGACAAAATTATAAATTTTATTATATATTGGTTTATAAATACTACTTTTATTATATATATTCTAAACAGTTTTTGACTACAATTTAATTGTGTTTTATAATATATTTAACACACATTCCAGCTAGCTCAAACTCCCACACCCACCACGTCATGAATTTATGTCAAAAAGAGTGCTACTGGGCGTGGCAAATGTATACAACAAAAGACAGGGGTGCCCAATGCTACATCCAATTGACAAAACATATAAAGTAATAAGTATAAAGTTTCAAAACTTCAATAATAATAATAATATTTACTTGGTTATTTAGTTAAACCCTTTGGCAAAAGCGTCATAAGCCTGCATACCACGTCAAGGTATAACCAAAATTAATGCAGGTCCTACACTACACTGTGAACCCTTCCTTTTACCTCTGTATGAGGCGAAGCAACCATAGTAGATCATGTTCTTTGCAGCAATGTGAAAAGACCTCCCAAGTTAAAAAGGTGAGGAGGAGTGAGCTCTGGGGGGAGGTGCCACCTACCTCCATTACAACTGTTACCAGTCAGAAATTGATCTTATAGATCTAGAGTTTGAGCTAGCTGGGAGTGTGTGTTAATCAATTTCTCTCCTATGGTGGCCTTTCTTTCTCTCACACTCCACGCCCTAATGGCAGGGGTGGAGGCGTGGGGCTCCTTCTCTCCTCTCTCTGCCGTTACCGAACCCTTCCTATTCCTATTCCTATTCCTCCCTCTCTTGTTTTTCCCTCCTTTGAGGCTCACATTGTCCAGATCTTCTCTCCTCTCCCTATCTAACGTGGCGGTCATCTATCGCCCACCTACCTATACTCATCCTCCTTCTGCCTTTCTCTCTCACTCTGAATCCTGGCTCTCTTTCTTTCTCTCCTTAGACTCCCCTGTTCTTCTCCTTGGGGACTTCAATTGCTCCAACGAGTCACCCCTGGATCCACAGACCCCACGCTTTGTACCCCAAAAAGACTGTTCAGAGACATTATTCCCCTCAAGGGAAGAGGTTGAACCTCAGGACTATAGTTATTACTCCCCCGAGGGAGTTGCTAAAGAACAGCTCCGACGGAGCCAAAGATCCCGGTATCCTCCAACAAGGATAGCTTACGACCAAATTGGGGCACCCCACTATGAGGCTCTTGGAATAAAATGCATGCAGCAATTGTTATGTTTACCCAGATGTACAATCTCATGTAGAGTTGTGACATGCGATAAGTTGTATATAAGTTAATGCATTTTTATTATATAACTTTGTGTGGTTATAATGGTATCCATGTATGTTATCCCAAGCGAGGAAGTTGGTATTTTTCACAAGGGGGAGAATGTGGCCCAGGTTCCCCTTAAGCTTCTCTAGTCCCCCTCACCTCTGCATGTCTCCGCTGCGAGTGGGAGCGCTGCGGGTGGCGTGGGTGCAATGTGGCTTGGAGGAGTGGGGGCCGCCGGAGTGGCGAGCGCCTCGTCACAGTGTAGTCGCGCATCAGCAGAAGATCGTCAAGTCCGGCGGCCATGTTGGGGTTGGCACCGGCACAAGAGAAACTTCGCGCATGCGCAGAATGGCCGGATGACGCAGCGCAGCTTAGCCAATAGGGCGGCTGCATTGGTAGACAGGGAAAGAGGTAGTTTTAGCGCAAGTAAGCTCGCGCTGGCAGTTGTTAGGAGAGGGACAGTTAAAGCAGTTGAGAGGGACTTAAGAGTAAAATAGTAATTTATGAGTTATTAATATAGAAGTTAGTGAGTTAGGAGTAAATTAGTAATTTAGGATTAAGTTAGTAATTTATGAATTAGTCATATAGACGTTAGTGAGTTAGAAGTAAGTTAGTAACTTAGGCTTTGCCTATAGTGCCGCCGACAGCGACGGCGACACGATGGATGACGTCACCCGTCGCTGTCGCCACCGGCGAAAGTTATGTTTCGCCGGTCGGCGGCATGGCGGGATTCCCGCAATTTGATTTGTTAAATTTGAAAAATCAAATTTTGCTGGCGGCGGGTTTTCGCGACGGCGCTCAGTCGCTTGTCGTCGTCGCGTGCACTATAAGCGCACGCGGTGGCGGCAATGCTTTTGTTTTGGGGCGAATTCGCGTCGCCGTCGCCGGCACTATAAGTACGGCCTTAGGAGTAAGTTAGTAATTTATGAGTTAGTAAGTTAGTCATTTAGAAGTGAGTTAGTGAGTTAGTAAGTTAGAAGATAGTGAGGTAGTGAGTTATTAAGTAAGACAGTCTGTGCCGAGACAGGACACGGCAGTCTCCTGTTCAAAGGTGTTCTGGGACCAGACACCTATTACCTGGACATTCCTAACAGTGGTACCATCCAGGCGGAGACATCGTGGACCACCTTTCGGCATACGTGGATTACAAGTATAGCACCAGCGCGCCCGGGTGCAGCAGGTACCTATCCCAACAAGTGCACCAACATTTAACTCGAGAGCGCTACTCCTTACACTTTGGGTGGGCTGGACACTGGGGAAAAAGACATCAAGGTATTGGTCACTAGCACCCAAAGTACTGTTGGGACATTCACTGGGGGTTTGTGTTAGGTGCTCTTTATACTTTGTGTGTTATCTTATGTTGCATATTTATTATTATACATAGTTACATAGTAGATGAGTTTGAAAAAAGACATACGTCCATCAAGTTCAACCTATGTTAAATTTAGACAACAGATACTTTATCCTATATTTATACTTACTTATTTATCCAGAGGAAGGCAAACAAAAAAAAACCATTAAGGGGAAAAAGAAATTCTTTCCTGACTCCAAGAATTGGCAATCGGATTAATCCCTGGATCAACATACTTCCCATATATACTTATTTGGTATATCCCTGTATACCTTTCCTTTCTAAAAAGATACCCAACCTTTTTTTGAACAAATCTATTGCATCTGCCATCACAGTCTCCATGGGTAATGAATTCCACATTTTAACTGTCCTTACTGTAAAGAACCCTTTCCTTTGTTGCTGGTGAAATCTCCTGTCCTCCAACCTTAAGGGATGGCCCGAGTCCTTTGTACTGCCCGTGGGATGAATAGTTCTTTTTTGAAATCTCCTTGTATTGTCCCCCAATTTATTTGTATATAGTTATCATATCCCCTCTTAGACGCCTCTTATCTAATGTAAATAAATCTAATTTAGCTAGCCTCTCCTCATAAATTAGATTGTCCATCCTCTTTATCAATTTTGTGGCTCTTCTCTGCACTCTCTCTAGTTCCATAATGTCTTTTCTAAGGAGTGGTGCCCAAAATTGTACTCCATATTCAAGGTGTGGTCTTACTAATGCTTTGTAAAGGGGCATAATTATGTTTAATTCCCTTCCATTCATTGCCCGTTTATTGCAAGATAAGATATTGTTTGCCTTTGCAGCTATGCATGATTTTGGGCACTATTGCTAAGCCTACTTTCTACAAGCACTCCTAAATCCTTCTCCATCAAGGATTCCCCCAATTTATCCCTATTTAATTTGTAAGTCGCCTGTTTATTCTTGCATCCCAAATGCATAACTTTACATTTATCTGTATTAAACCTCTTCTGCCATTTACTTGCCCACATTTCCAGTCTCTCCAAGTCCATCTGAAGAGAAATTACATCCTGCTCTGATTCTACTACCTTACACAATTTAGTATCATCAGCAAAGATGGAGACTTTGATCTCGATGCCAACCGTACTCCACTCACGACTTTAGCCCAACCTGAAAAAGTTCCATTTATGACAACCCTCTGTTGTCTGTCCTTTAACCAGTTTTCAATCCAGGTGCATATATTATTACTTAGTCCAATTTTCTTTATTTCGTACACCAACATCGTGTGAAACCGTATCAAAAGCCTTTGCAAAATCTAAGTAGACCACATCAACTGCATTACCCTGGTCTAAATTCCTACTTACCTCCTCAAAGAAACAAATAAGGTTAGTTTGGCATGATCTATCGTTCATAAATCCATGCTGACTACTGTATTACTAATAATTTTGTTTTCCATTAGGTATTCCTGAATATTATCCCATATTAAACCTTCCAAGTAGTTTCCCCACTATTGAAGTCAGGCTTACAGGTCTGTAATTTCCCGGTTGTGATCTAGCTCCCTTTTTAAATATAGGCAGCACATCTGCTTTACGCCAATCTTGTGGTACTGAGCCTGTGGAAATTGAGTCCTTGAATTTAAAATATAATGGTTTTGGTATTACTGAGCTTAACTCCTTGAGAACTCTTGGATGTATGCCATCGGGGCCAGGTGCCTTATTTACTTTAATTTTTCAAGCCGCTTATGAACTTCTTCCTCAGTTAACCAATTGTTCATTAATATGGAGGTTGTGACTTCCTCCTGCGGCATTACTATTGAAATTGATTCTTCCCTGGTCAACACAGAGGCAAAGAATTTGTTTAATACCTCTGCTTTTTCCTTATCTCCAATAATCTGCCTACCCATCTCAAAATGAAAGGGTCCTATATTTTCTTTTCTCATTTTTTTGTTATTAAGGTACTTCAAGAACTTCTTAGGGTTGATCTTACTTTCTATTGCAATCCTTTTTTCATTATCCATTTTTGCTAATTTGATTGCCTTTTTGCAATTTTTGTTACATCTATACTATAATTCTAAGTTGGATTCTGTTTGTTTGTTTCTTTGTATGTCCGAAGCATCGAAATCTCAGAAACGGCACCACGTAGCACAACAAAACTTTCACTGGGGATTCTGCTGCGGATTTGTAGGTAAACGCAACTATTTTGAGATTCCAATGTTACTCACCTCCAAAATTATGGACATTCTAAGTTTCCCTCGGCAGTCCAGAAAAAATGTTAGAGCAGGAGCGGGGTGTGTGGCTACTAAGGGAGGGGGCGTGTCCTTGCCTGGATCGGGGCTGTGTGTGTGTGTCTCTGTGTGTGTGTGATGTGAGGTGAGATGTGCGGGGGAGATGTGTCAGGGGGGGGAGGGGGAGGGAGATGTGCCAGCTAGCGCGGGGAGCTGTACCAACAGGGGGGGGCAGAAACATTTGCCACCAGCAAGGGGAGAAGTACCAACAGGTGGGGGGAGATGTTCTGGCAGCGAGGGGACATGCTGCCAGCAACGGGGGGACATGTGCCGCCAGCGGGGGGAGACACACACACACAGACAGACACACACACACACAGAGACAAATCTCACCCCGCATTACATCCAGAAGCAAGGGGGGGGGGGGGCAGGGAGATGTGCCAGCAGCAGGGGGAGGGGGTGGGGGGTCGTGGACATGTGTTCAATAATACATCCCCCGGGTACAAAAGCTAGTTCCTTATAATTCTGATACGATATCTCCGTCCCTTCTAACTTAAAGAATCTAAACGCCTTCCTCTTCTTGTCCATTTCCTCCCCTACCTGTTTATTTAGCCACATTGGTTTTGACTTATTTCTTTTATACTTATTACCCAAGGGTATACACTGATAAGTGTGCTTTTCTAACAATGATTTAAAGACTGCCCATTTATCTTCTACATTTTTCCCTGCAAAAACATCATCCCAGTGTATTACTTATAGATTAGACCTCAGTTTATTAAAATCTGCCTTTCTAAAGTTTAAGGTCTTTGTTGAACCCAAGTAATCTGTTTTTTGATAATTTATTTCAAATGAGACCATGTTATGATCACTGTTACCCAAATGTTTCAGGACTTGAATATTTGTTATTACTACTGTGAAGCACTATGTACATTTATGGCGCTATATAAATAAAGACATACAATAACTTCTACAGTGTTTGTGTCACGCTGTGCTCACCACAAACAGGACGAGACCCCGGTACTGAGATGGGAGTAGTAACAACACCAGCCACAGGCACGGGGGCCACGTCCGGAGTGTAGGTTTGTCTTGACAGCAGGGTCAGGGATATAGATATCAGAGTTGTCTTTATACTTGCCGAGTTCAACGTAGGAGATATCCGGAGCGTAGAAGGTACTTTTGCCGATGTCAGGGTTGGAAAGTGGAGAGTGGTCGAGGTGCAATGCCGAGTTCAGGATTAGAGAGGAGCGAGGAGTCAGAGGTAGCCAAGATCAGGCGCCAGAGGTTGGAGTAGTCAAAGCAAGCCGGTTCAGTACACAGAAGATCAAAAACTAGAACAAAGCAACAGGACAGGGACAAGGCAGGAACAGCAAGGGTAAACACAGAGTAACATGAATCTATGCTCAGCCAATGTGCCTATAACATTGGTGAGCATATAGGCTGGATCAGCCAGCCCCCATGGGGGTTGGAGCGGGGGTGCGGCCTCTGTAGTAGCTGTGATAAGTCCAGGGCTAAAGAATGCATCTATGAGCAGGTGCAGCTGTTAGTACAGCTAATGAAACTTGACACGTAGCTTGGGGGCGTGGTGCACGTGTCACATGCAAGCTCTGCGCGTAGTCAGTGTGCGTCATGATCCGGGGGTGGAGCCAGAGTCCACGGCATCGGATGACGCCATTTTGGCGCGCGTGAATGCTGCGCGCGTCTGGTAAGGAATGTGGTCCATACACACCCTGCGCGTGCGCGGTGGTGCTTGAGAGGATGCGCGGAGCGGCTGAACTTCGGTAATCCTTACAGTACCCCCCCCCCCTTCAGAAAAGACCTCCGGGCGAACCCTGCGAGGCTTCAGGGGGTATTTCAGGTGGAACTCTTTGATGAGTTCGGGTGCGTGGACTTGCTGGTGTGGAATCCAGGATCGTTCCTCGGGACCATATCCTCTCCAGTGAATGAGATACTGGATAGTCCCTTTAGACAGCCTGGAGTCTAGGATGGCCTGAACTTCGTACTCCTGCTGGCCCTGTATGATTAGAGGACCCGGTGGTGCAGGAGATGGATCAGGGAAGCGGAGGCTGCGGTATGCAGGTTTCAGTAGTGAAATATGGAACGCGGATGGAATCCTCATTGAAGAGGGGAGTTGCAGGCGGTATGCCACCGGATTGATTTTTTCCAAGATCTTGAATGGACCCAAGAATTTTGGGGCCAGTTTGAGTGTGGGGACTCTTAGGCGTATGTTCCGTGAGGACAGACATACTTTGTCTCCCGGTCTCAGCTCTGGAGTTTCGCGACGGTAGCGGTCTGCCTGGGTCTTTTGTCTGACGGAAGCCTTTTTTAAGTTACTCTGGATCTTGGTCCATGATTTTTGCAGTGCTTGGATCCGGTCGTCCACTGCAGGAACCCCAGAAGGCGGGGAAGAGTTGGGCAGTCGTGCCGGATGAAAACCGTAATTTACGTAGATGGGCGAGACCTTTGTGGATTCATTCCTCAGGGAATTATGGGCGAACTCTGCCCACGGGAGAAGTTCTGCCCAGTCATCCTGAGTGTCCGCGATGAAGCAACGCAGGTACTGCTCCAAGGACTGATTGGTCCTTTCTGTCTGTCCATTTGTCTGCGGGTGGTACCCGGAAGAAAAATGCAGGGAGATGTCCAATTTCTTTGTGAAGGCCCGCCAGAATCTCGAGACGAACTGGGACCCTCTGTCCGATACGATGGTCGTGGGAGTTCCGTGGAGACGGAAGATCTCCTTACAGAATATGTCTGCTAGTGTGGGAGAGTTCGGCAGGCCTTTAAGTGGAATAAAATGTGCCTGTTTCGAGAAGCGATCTATGACTACAAGTATAGTGTTCATACCTCTGGATCTTGGCAGCTCTACTATAAAATCCATAGATATTTTCCTCCAGGGACGGTCTGGGATGGGTAGAGGATTCAAGAGCCCTTGCGGTTTGCTGCGGGGTACCTTATTCCTTGCACATGTGGTGCATGCCTTGGTGAATTCCTTTATGTCGCCTTGCATGCCAGGCCACCAGAATGTCCGTGTGATTAAGTCTGTGGTTCTTTTGGTACCAGGATGACTGGCGGTTTTTGATGAGTGTCCCCATTCCAAGATCTTTTTGCGGAAGGGAAGTGCTGAAAAGAGGCATCCATCCGGGACCTCCAGACCCCTGGAATGTTAGTTTGGTCACGCAGGATGTCATCCATTATGTCAAATGTGTTGGCGGAGATGATGAACCTGGCAGGCAGGATGGTTTCTGATTTGGCTTCGGTTTTATTCTCTGTTACGAACTGGTGGGAAAGGGCGTCTGCCTTTACGTTCTTGGAACCGGGTATGAATGATATGATGTAATTAAAACGAGAGAAGAATAGGGACAAGCGGGCTTGACGGGCTCCAAGTCGTTTAGCGCTTTCCAAGTACATGAGGTTCTTGTGGTCGGTGAGGATTGTAATGGGACTCTCTGTCCCTTCCAGTAGATGTCTCCACTCTTCTAAGGCTAGTTTGATGGCTAGTAGTTCTCTATTGCCCACATCGTAGTTTTGCTGTGCCGATGAGAATTTTTTAGAGAAGAAGGCACATGGGTGTAGGTTAGAAGACGGTGATACTCTCTGTGACAAAATGGCACCGGCTCCGATGTCTGATGCGTCCACCTCCAATGTGAATGGTAGTCTGGGATTGGGGTGGATCAGTATATGGGTGCAAAGATGAAAGCTTTCTTTAAGGTGTTGAAGGACTGGATAGCTGCAGGTGGCCAGGACACAACGTCAGCTACTTTCTTTGTGAGAGCCGTGATGGGTGCGACAATGGAAGAGAATTTGTGGATAAACTTTCGGTAGTAATTAGCAAAGCCTAGGAACCTCTGGATGCCCTTGAGGGACGTGGGAAGCGACCAGTCCATGACGGCCTTCAGTTTGGAGGGATCCATGGAGAACCCCAAATCGGATATGATGTATCCTAGAAAGTTAATGGATTTTTGATGGAAGTTGCATTTTTCCAGTTTGGCGTAGAGGTGGTGCTGACGAAGGCGTAGAAGTACCTGTTTGACTTGGTTAACATGCTCTGAGATGGTCTTGGAAAAAATTAAAATGTCGTCCAGGTAAACGATGACGAATCTGTTCAGCAGGTCTCTGAATATTTCATTTATAAAGTCTTGGAAGACCGCTGGAGCATTGCACAGGCCGAACGGCATGACCAGGTATTCGTAGTGGCCGTCCCTTGTGTTGAATGCCGTTTTCCACTTGTCTCCTTGACAGATCCTTACTAGGTTATAGGCACCACGGAGGTCCAATTTGGTGAATATGGTGGATCCCTGTAGACGGTCGAACAGCTCTGATATCAATGGTAGTGGGTAGCGGTTTTTAATGGTGATCTTGTTTAGTCCTCGGTAGTCGATGCAGGGTCTTAGAGTACCATCTTTCTTTTTGACAAAAAAAAATCCAGCCCCTGCCGGTGACGAGGATTTCCTGATGAACCCTTTTTGGAGGTTCTCCTGGATGTATTGGGACATAGCTTTCGTCTCGGGGAGGGAAAGAGGGCAAGAGCTCCCTCTAGGCAGAGTAGAACCAGGCAGGAGATCTATAGGACAATCGGAGGATCGATGGGGGGGTAGTACCTCTGACCTGGCTTTGTCGAATACGTCTCTGAATTCAGTGTATTCTTCTGGAAAAACGTCTTGTGGCTCCTCTGGGGTCTTCATGCTGCAGATCTTTTGAGGTGGAACTGCGCATGTCGTGGAGCATTGTTGGTTCCAAGAGATGGGTCTTTGCTTGGCCCAGTTAATGAGTGGGTTGTGGCGTTGTAGCCAAGGAAGGCCCAGGATGATCTCGACGGATGGTGAGTGGATCACGTCTAAGATGATGTTCTCTCTGTGGGTCTGTACGCATACCAGGGAGATTGCCGCGGTCTGTAGGATGATGAAGGCCGGCTGCAGGGGACGTCCATCAATGGCCTCCAATCTCACCGGGGTTTTTCTCTTTTCTAATGGGATGTTGTTCCTTGTGGCGAATTCTTGGTCAATGAAGTTTCCTCCGGAACCAGAGTCGATGAAGGCGAATGCGCTCACTGCGAGGCCCGGAGCCTGAAGGGATACCGGAATCAGGATTCTGTTGGGTAGGGATTCTTTGGTGATGGAAGAGTTGAAAAGTGCTCCCATGGGAGTTCCTCTGGGACTCCGTGGGGGTTTGTCATTTCCCAACTTGAGTGGGCAGCGGAGGGCTAGGTGGCCTGGATTGCCGCAGTAGAGGCACAGGCCGGAGGTTCGGCGACGTTGTTTCTCAGAGAAGGAGAGTTTGTTGCCACCCAACTGCCTGGGTTCAGGAACCTCGGTCATAGGTGTCTCTGGAACGAGGGAGTGGAAAGGTGAAGGCCTGGCGGGTACCTGATGGTTCCATAAACGCTCGGCTCTCCTCTCCTGCAGACGTTGGTCTACCCGTATGCAGACTGCGATGAGCTCCTCCAGGTCCGCTGGGCGCTCCTGCGCGGCAAGCTCGTCTTTCAGGGGTTCCGAAAGTCCTTGCCAGAAGGCGGAAGCGAGTTCCTCTCTGTTCCATCCCGTCTCTGAGGCGATTGTCCGGAATTCCAAGGCGTATCTTGCCACCGGACGATCTCCCTAGGAAACATGAAAAAGGGAAGATGCTGCAGTAATTTCACACCCTGGGGTGTCAAAGACACGTCTGAACTCCTTGGTTAATTGTTCGATGTCTAGAGTAAGGTCTCTTCTCTGCTCCCAGATAGGAGAGACCCACGCCAATGCATCGCCTGTGAGCAAGGAGACAATGTATGCCACTCTTGACCTTGGGGCCAGGAACCGGGAAGGTGTCATCTCAAATTGAATGAGGCATTGGTTCAAAAAGCCGCGACATTCTAAAGGGTCTCCGGAGTACCGGTTAGGCGTGGGGAGTCGTGGTTCAGACAGTGTGAGGCTAGACAGTGGGTTGTGGGTTAGAGAAGGTGGGTGTGCAGGATTGTTGCACTTGCATTGAGTGGGTCTGGAGGTCTTACTGTAAGGAGTCTAGGCGACGGTCAGACTGCTCAAGATATTTCTCCAGTCTAGAGAACATGGCGGCACGGGATGCCACCACCTCTCCCACCTCAGCGGGGTCTATGTTTGTGGGGCTGAGCATACTGTCTCGCTGTGCTCACCACAAACAGGACGAGACCCCGGTACGGAGATGGGAGTAGTAACAACACCAGCCACAGGCACGGGGGCCACGTCCGGAGTGTAGGTTTGTCTTGACAGCAGGGTCAGGGATATAGATATCAGAGTTGTCTTTATACTTGCCGAGTTCAATGTAGGAGATACCCGGAGCGTAGAAGGTACTTTTGCCGATGTCAGGTTGGAGAGTGGAGAGTGGTCGAGGTGCAATGCCGAGTTCAGGATTAGAGAGGAGCGAGGAGTCATAGGTAGCCAAGATCAGGCGTCGGATGACGCCATTTTGGCGCGCGTGCATGCTGTGCGTGTCTGGTAAGGAATGTGCGCCATACACAACCCGCGCGTGCACGGTGGTGCTCGAGAGGATGCGCGGAGCGGCTGAACTTCGGTAATCCTTACAGTTTGATATTACCAAATCCAGTACTGCCCCTCTTCTGGTTGGTTCCTCAATAATTTGGGTATTATAATTGTCTTTAAAACCCCCCAAAAACCTGTTTCCTTTTGTTGTAATGCTAACCTAATTTCCCCAGTCTGTCTGGATAATTAAAATCCCGCATTATGCAAACATGACCCAGTTTTGATGCTTCCTTCAGTATACGTTACTGTCCAGTAAATACTGTTACATATACCTTGTTCGCAATTACTGACTGTATTGTCTTGGGAGGGGCTATCCCACTGTGTGAGGATCCTTCCCAGGTGGAGGCGCCGTTAGCATATTTATTACACACACCCCAGGCTCTCAGCATCGGAGGCTCAGACTCCTGTGAGCCACACGTATTGCACCACACGCACAGTAGTCGCCTTATCTCCCAAGAGGTGGGGGAACGTGCGCTACATTTAACTACAGTACTTTTAAATAAAAACACTAACTGCAGTGATGTGTGACTATTAGACTATTATACTATGGGCGCTTCTCTGACATAACATTGTAAGTGAATGGAGAAAGAAATATAATATATATAGTTTTTGATATCAATATTTATATTATACTTTACTACTGCACTTTTAAATAAAAACACCATAACAGAATTGAAGGCTTAAATTGCATTTAGATTTGAAGACACATATGGGCAACTTATCATTGCTACGGAGTATTGCAGCCAACGCTAAAAGAAGACACACTTGCTTAAAGAAGCATATGAGTAGCACTGTGGCTAATACTATACACATGATACATAAAGCTTGGCCCCCTGCAGACGCGCTTACCAGAATGCCCTCCCACTGTCTCTGTACCTTCTTCCTGCCTACCAATTAGATTGTAAGCTCCTCGGAACAGGGACTCCTCTTCCTAAATGTTACTTTTATGTCTGAAGCACTTATTCCCATGGCCTGTTATTTATATTATTTGTTATTTATGATTGTCGCGTATTACTACTGTGAAGCGCTACACTGGCGACACACTTTATTCGAGCACGGCTAGTCCCACGAATTCGGGTATACCCGGGTGTATTGAGGTTTGTGACTGTTTTCTGCCCGAGTGCATTGAGGTATTTTCCAGGCAGGGATTGAAGCATTTTATTCCCGCTGCCTGCAATACTGCACAGTATATATATATATACTGCATTACAATTCATGAATTTATGCCATCTGGTAGACACGCGAAGCATTGCAGCCTATTAAATCCTAATCATTATCATTTAACAGATCAGCCGCCTGTCAGCCAGGCATGAACCCAGGCTGGGAAGACAAACGCAACAGGGCTTGTCAGAGGTGAGGAGCGGCGCATTCCAGATATCTGCCAGGTACATACTGGGTATTTGCTCGAATAAAGTGTGTCGGTGCAGTATGTACATTAATGGCTCTATATAACTAAAGACATAAATACAATACATACAAAACTCAAATTTTCCCGCTCGCGATGCACTCGCTAGTCAGCTGCGTGCAGCCGACAAAACATTGAGAAGTCAGACACAATCCTCGAGATCCCGGCCAAAGCAAATGACGCAATAACTGTATAGTTACCCTAGCTGGCAGTTTTTTTCTCTTTCAATCACAAAACAGTACCATTAGCATTGTTACTGTTAAGTGTACATATTCACAAAATGTGGCTTCCTTTTATATTAAACTAACAAAGAAACTTAACATATGATTTAGTTATATCACCAGCTCTAACATAAATACCTTTTCCTCTCTGTCAAGCATCATTCTGAATCCTTCCTGCTTATCTGATTCACAACCACAGTGACTAGTGTCTGCTTTCTGGAGAATCGAAAGCAACTCAGCTCCCTGTTCTGCGACTTTGGTACTTTGGACATTGAGACGTTTCCTCTCTCTCTCATCTTCTGATTCTACTTCTGTATCTGTGTGAGCTGTTATGTATCTGCAAAAAGAGAGGCAAAAGGGTATTTCAGACATCAAATTCTCGATGAGGAAAGGTGTATAATGCTGCTGTCCTTTAATATCAAAGAATGTTGGAGGTTCTGGAAGAAAACAAAGTAATACATTTTCTTGTATTGTAAATCTTTATCAAGAATAAATTGTGAGACTGTGAATAGGCCATAAAAGGTCATAGTTACCAAGCAGTGTTACTACTCCTTAAGACACGGTCTGCGCAGGAAGACACATTACAGCCCATTCAGTTGAATGGGCTGTAAGGGGACATATATTTACCAAGGAATTCTGGAAGGTGTCTTAGGCCATGATTATACCTAAAAACATGCGCGGTGTCACATTTAGCGGTGCCGCGCCAAAACAAGTAGCATAAAACCAATTAAAGTGCTCATACCGATGGCGACAGTCGCGGCGCGCCGTATTTGAAAGCGGACGCTTGGGAAGAGACTTCAAAATTTGTTCTTCTCGGACGATGGCTGTGTCACGTGAGCGGTTCAGCCAATGAGGGCGAACTGCTCACGGCCACACCTCCACCACGCCTCCTCTGCCCTGTCTCCCTGGTATAATGAAGATTCTGCTCGGTCGCAGTGCAGGTTGTCACAGAACAGCGCTGCCGCCCTGCAGCTCTTGGTATAATCTCAGCCTTATGGAGTAGCACTGCTTAACAAATACTGTATGCCTCTAGACTTTATTTCACTGCTAAGAGAAAAAGAACAACCATCCTATGCTAAATGAAAAATGTCAATTATTCTGCAGAATCAATCTATGTTTTTGTATTCTCTCCATTGTAGATTTGGGAACATAAGGTGCTAAGACATGCAAATGAAGCAAATAAGCATAGAAACGTTTGTTTAGCCCTGAAGCCAGAATTGCTACAGTCATTTAAGATTAATTGTACCGAGTGCCAGAAGGACCAGCAAAGCGTTGCATAGTAGTTTGTTACCGACCCCTCAGGCACTTGTGCCTGACACAGAATCCTGAAGTCTCACTCATTTATGTGCTTAGACTTGACAATAATGCAATTATACTGTATAATAAGGAACCTGCCAATGTTGAGGATAGGGGATAACTTAGGAATAAGCCCTAAACGAGGCAATAACATTTTTTTATTTGACCATTTAATTCCTGGTCTGATTATGGGAAACAAATCTGGAAATAACAGATGGATTGACAGGCTATTAAAGCTTTTCTTGTTGGGACCCCGGAAAAGCTTAGTACACCCACTATGGGCTGAAGGAGTGGCTCAGTGAGTAAAGACACCGACTCTCAGAACAATGACACCAAATTTAAACCAGGGGAACTTGGTTCTAATCCTGGTGCTGCATGTGACCCTGGGCAAGTCACTTTATCTCCCTGTGTCTCAGGCACCAACAACAGATTGTAAACTCATCTGGGCAGGGATTGTGTCTGTAACAATCCTGTGTGCTGCGTAAAGCACGCTATACTGTAATTGGTAGAAAAGTGCTAGATGACAAAGTTATTATTATTACATGAATTCATTAAAAGTGTCGGTCTCTACAAAGCAGTAACAATTTAAGCAACTAAGTTAGGGCCGTTCTACAGTGCGTGCGGCCGTGCGCGCACACTTTTTGTGTGTATGCTGTGAGCGAGTGAGGTACTGTATGTATAGGTGTGTGTGTGTACAGCCGCGACCCCTTTTAACCTCCTAGATACCCGTAAAAATTCGGGGATGTTCTCCGTTTGTCACGGAGGTTCCCGCGCGTCAGCTGCATTGACCAGACAGCGCTAATGGCCCTTAACATTGAAAGCGCCTGCGGCGCCCAAAACGGCCGAAGATGGCCCGCATCTGCCCGCGATTTTAAAAATCGCGTGGAAACGGCCGCAGGAGGTTAAAGGCGGCCGCCACTGTATGTGTTAAATAAGTTTTGAAATAAAGAAATACTTTAATAAATTGTTTATTAACATTGTACACACACACACACACACACATTTCAGCGCGGTAGCGGAGCAATATCTTTATTTTCTTCATCTTCCCCCCTGTCGGCCGGTTCCACGCACACTGCCGTGCGCGCGGTACCATTATAGCATTATAGAAAGGTGACTAACCTCAGCCAACAACTAAAATTGCCGCGCGCGTGCACGGCGTAGTATAGAACAGCCCTAACAGAGGAAAAACACATAGGCTGTCAAGTTTGACAAATTTGTGACATCACTGGCATGAGCTATATACGGATGCAGCGGCCGTTATTCGAACATTTCACGGAGCCGTTTTCATGTGCGCTGCTGTATTCTATTGTTTGAATTTCATGGATTCTGTTTCTTTGGGTGCAATTCTTCGCGTATCCATGGCAGAAATGAATGAATTGTAATGTGTACAGTACTGGGGTGGGAGGGAGGGGACATGGGGCACTGGGGTGGGAGGGAGGGGACATGGGGCACTGGGGTGGGAGGGGGGGGCCAGGGGCACTGGGGTGGCAGGGAGGGGGCCAGGGGCACTGGGGTGGGAGGGAGGGGGCCAGGGGCACTGGGGTGGGAGGGAGAGGGCCAGGGGCACTTGGGTGGGAGGCAGTGACTGGGTGGGGTGACTTACCTTGCCGCCGGACGCTTTCCCCTGCTGCCCCCGATATCCCCTGCTGCCCGGGACGGGAGGTGGGCTTGGGGGCACGGGAGGTGGGCTCGGGAGAGGGTGCCACAGGAGGTGAGCTCGGGAAGCTGGCCGCGGGGGGAAGCGGGCCGCAGTAGGAGCTGGTACTTCCTCCTCCATCCCACGTTGGGAGCGGGGGGGGAGAGGAAGGGAGCGGGGAGGGGGAATGTTAGGGAGCGGGGGGGGAGGAAGGGAGCGGGGGGGGAGGAAGGGAGCGGGGGGGGAGGAAGGGAGCGGGGGGGGAGGAAGGGAGCGGGGGGGAGGAAGGGAGCGGGGGGGGAGGAAGGGAGCGGGCCCTGCTTGCCCTGCGCAAGCGCGCGGGACCGAGGGGGGAATCGCCGCCATTTTTTTTTAAAATTGAGCATGGGGGACGGGAGACACCGCGCGGCCAGCCTCGCTGCGACCCGGCAATTTTGGTGCCGTGGCCCGGTGCCGGGTCGCGACCCACCATTTGGGAAACGCTGTGTTAAGGGATAGAAATTGCTGCAAATGGATAGATTAATTATGAAGTAATTAATAATGTGTGATATATGCACTTATTCTTGCCTTTATCTATTTCAGCAATGTTATTTAAGCAAGGTGAACTTTTTATTTTTATTTCTGAATATAAAAATGAATGGAAATGTATTACACCAGTTTGTAAAATTTCAGTCGTCCTACATTTGTGGATTACAGTAAGAGTGGAACACCATGTGGTACCATATTATGAGCTCATTTATATGATAAATTGTTTGCAAACACTGTAAATAGTTTGTGCTAAGAAAACGTGCACAAAATGCTATTAGAATAGAAATGTACCAGTTTTATGATGGTAAATTTATTTTGGCACTGTAAAAATGTGATTGTTTTTACTGACACTTTATACCTGACTTTTATAAACCTAAGAAGAAAAGTCTCACAGCCACGGTAGCCATGTCACCTAGAGAAGCCTTTAATTACCCTCAAAGAAAAAACGAATTATAAGAATTCACAAATACCTAATTATTACTACATTTACAATGATATCATAATGGCAGTATTTTATTTCAAATTCTATGCAGTATTCTAGGAATGTAATTAAACCCGACTAATGATAAACGGATAGGATGCCTTAACAATTGGCTCCTATGGGTTCCTTACGGGAAAAAATGGTCTCAAAGCAGTTTCTTTAAAACTCAGTTTTGTTCAGTGCTGTTACAGATATAAACATAACCTTTCTGCTTCCGAAAATCTGCTCTAACGTGCTCAAGCTTGGCCAGACTAGTCAGTTTACAATGTTTTATGATATTTGTGTTGTTGTGCCAAAAATGTATTTTGCCAGAAAACTATCAAAGTATTATGATGAAACCGATGAAATGCGCGATTGTAAAAAGTGGTTCACACCATCTCGTTATACACATCCCTTCCTAAATGAGACAGAACATAAATCAATGCACACATAGGAACTAGTAACATCCTTTTGGTATGCTCTCAGGCTATACAAATTCAGTTTTCCAAGAAAAACGGTGCAAATGAAGATGACTAAAGAGTACAGTAGGTGTGTTGTGTTGGCCGCAGAGTGAAGAAATAAAAAAAAAGCACTCTACAATAAACACTAGAAATACTGTGCGTGTTCAGTGGTAGGCGATACAGGTGAGGAAGGAATCCCTCAAAGCTTCAGCACTAATAGTTATGACAAGAATTTCTTTCTGTTAAATGCTTTGAAAATCAGCTCTGGGGGGGCTTTTTGAAGCCAAGAGCTACTTTGCAATAAACCCTTTTATTGATCTATATGTGCAACAAAAAAAAAAAAGAACCATGGCGTTAGTCACACCTATAGTATAGAGTAAAATAGTGATTATTTATTAATCAATACCATTACACTGAGGTCTGTATTGCTATTTTGACGCGATCAGAATAATATAAAACCTCTCTCTTTAATTGATAATTAGCAATAACCAAATAATATAGAATATTTAAAAATGGATTATGGTAAATAAAAAATGTTAAGGGGCAAGAGCAAACGCTACTGCCTTGGGAATGTTGCATTTAAACTTAATTTCAAGTTCTGACAAGATTATTGTAAACTACTGTACACTGTTAAGATCACAACGCCATTACATCAAACACCCTCTGGCTGTTTGATCTACCCATGGGAAAAGTGTCTCAAGATGAACCTTAGCGTGATAAACTATAAGAGAGATTCAAAAAGCAGCGATAAGGGATATCAGAGCTTTATCAAGCTCACTTATTAAAGTTTCCTAAATCCCCCTCTATGTTTGCTATTCTCATAATCTTCCTAACAATTAAGCGAATTGTCATTCATCATCATCATCATCATCATCATCATCATCAAAAAGATCAAGGATAAACGTTTATCAATTCACAGAACGGCATCAAACTGTATGTTTTTTTATTAGAAAGTGATAGACAATTTTTCTGTGGTCTCCCTGTCCACAACCTCACAATTTGGTTATAAATGAAGACTAGGCATTTATGACAGACTTTTCTAAAGTTGAAAGACAGTCAGTTTGTTTTTAAATATGATCAAAAGATCAAATATTTAAAACATTACCCATAATGCTGTGATTCTTCAATATAAAAATATATGAGATTTTGATACACCCATATCTACTAAGCAGTGTAGTGACATCAGACACCTTCTGATGCCAGAAGACACCTCACAACCCATACAAGTAAATACTGTTTAAGGAGTCTTTTAGCACTGGAAGATGTGGTATGGTTCAATACCCTACACATTTTAGTAAAAACTACCCTTTTAAAAAAGGAAAGTAATTACCCTGGATTATGAAATTGGCCTATTTATTCATAACCCTACCCTCTTAATTCCACAGCTATTTGGCAGTTTGCCACTGCACCCTCTTTTCCTCCATTCATTTAATTGTGAGCTCTCTTTTTGGCTATACTCTAGCCAAAACGTTCCTTTTACAAAATTCACCAAATAAATATTTTCAGATTAAACCCTCTCGTCCGTAGGACGGAAACACAAATAAGATTCACGTGACATTTACTTGATTGAAATTAAAAATCCCATCAAAAAAAATCAACAAACACAGCTTAAGTTTTAGTTTATTAGTCAACATTTTTATGTTCACACATCTTATCCTACTGCAGTGTGAACATTGGAATGTTGACTAGTAAACTACATTATTGATGCATGACATTTCAATCTGTATTAGATATTTGGACCAGAGCATGATGTTGACATGGTAGCACTCTCACTCTCTTTTATTGAACGGATTTGTGTGCACCTCCAGACAAACTAAGCCAATGATGGAGTGGCAATTTACTACCATAATATTTAATAACTTAAATTTGAAGTGAAACAAGTACATATATACTGTAAAACTTGGGTGCTTGCACAGTTACAGCACAAGTTTAGTAAATAAAATTACCATTTGTACTGCATTTGCATGTCAGATGGGTCTGCAACCCTGTCTTTTACCATTATCGCTTAGCAAACCATGCTTCCACTGCAGCCAGGGATTTTGAGTAATGACATGTAAATGAGCACAGTGTGTCACTCTTCACTTCTCATCCATTTTAACATGGACCCCTATGATTTTAGGCCTGCCGTATTACACAGCTCTCAGCACAGCCTGGGTTAAAGAAGTGCATAGCCAGTAAACCTACCGAAAGAGAGCTTTTTCAACCATTTGGATCCCATCAGTGAGAGGTTGGTTGCTGGCGAGCACAAATTTAAAACCACTGAAAGTTACAGAAATTATTTTAGACAATTTAACAATCATCATAATCAGATGATTGCTTTATTAATTGAAACATAAACCTCACCATTATAATCTCTGTATGTGTCAGTTTAGATGACTATTCATCTGGTTGATCTAAATTCTAAACAAATGCACATGCTTTGAAACTGGATTCTAGATGTGCATGAGTATTCCTTTGATTTCACTTTGATTGTTATAACTATCAACCAGGATCCTTTATAGCATATTTTCCAATCCCATTCCCTTTTTTCTGCTATTAAATTCCAATGCCATTCATTTGTTCCAATCAATATTAAAACAAAAACACAAGACTTCATCAATGTCTTGCACAGGTTTTCCTGGATTATTTCAATGGAGTTATGTAGACAGAAGTTTTCTGGATCTAGTACCTCCCACCAGAGGATTGCCCCAGTGCTTTAGCCTGCGACATCAATATTGCTCTAAAGCTGTGTCCTTGTAAGGGTTCCAATCCAGGCTTTAGCTGGAACCTGCCCTTACCTGGCTGCTGTGAACATTGTGGTTGCAGACAAGCCTCCTCCTGAATTTTATTATTGGCTGCACCTGTTCAAGGACTTAAATAGCTGCCAGTGTCTTCCAGCCCCTGCATGAGCATTGTATACGTTTTCCTGGCCACCTTGGGTTCTAGTTGCCGAGCCTTCCTTGTTCGTGAGCTTCCCTTTTCCTGAGGCTAGCTTGTTGCTGTGGCTAGCCTATCCCTGTGGCTTCCCTGATCGAGGCTAGCCTGTTGCTGTGGCAAGGCTGTTCATTTGGAATCCCTGTTGCCGAACCCGGACCGTGACCCCGGCTTCGCTGCCATCCGCCTGCCTTGATCTTTTGCCTGTCGCCTGGACTGTGCACCTCTGCCACCTGCCCTAACCCTTTGCCTGCTTACCGACTACAGAATCTCCAACCGGACTCGGTCGGTTAATTTGCATCCCTACCTCAGCCCTGCGGGTCCACTTCCTGATCAGAGACGAGCACCGTCACATAATGCTCAGGCCACAGATGGACCCCGCTGAGTTAGGGAAGGGGCTGTCCCTCCGGGACCAACTCCTGGATAGGCGCTCACCCTTTCCTGACTACGTGGGGCACTGTAATCACTTCCATCACCTCCAGCTTGCAAATCCTTGCCAACCAACCTCTTCTTGCACCCCCGGCTGATTCTTCGTCGGCATCTACACCTCCGCTTCAGCAAGCTAACCTTGCATTTCAGGAGCCAAAAGATGAATTCTTCACCGCTCCTGTTTCAAAGTCAAGTACACATCGCACTGTTTCCTCGGCAGTATGTGCTTTAATCCTTGATGGGTCTAAGACTCCTGATTCAATGTCTGATGTCCCCATCACTGAATCTAAAGGATCCTGTTTCAAAGTCAAGTCCCCCTTTCGCAGACTCTCCTGCAGTACCTGCTGTAACCGTTGCTAGTTACTGTATAAAGCCCAAGATTTAAAAGCAGGTTCCCCTTTTTTTGACTCTCCTCCTGTACCGGACATAACCTTTGCTAGTTATAAGGCCCCCGATTTAAAAGCAGGTTCCCCTTTCTCTGACTCTCCTGTAGTGTTTGATATACCTATCATTAATACTAAAACTCCTGCCTTAAAGTCCAGTTTCCCTTTCTCTAATTCACCTGCAATGTCTGAGGTCCCTTTGACTGTTTCTAAGGCCCTTGCCATAAAGTTTCCCATAGTATCTGGTAGACCTATTGATGATTCTCAGACATCCACTACAGGAGACAAGCAGACCTTTCACTGATGTCCCCACATGGTTAGATATACCTAGTTCTGATTCTTCCAAGACAAGTACCCCTACTGCTGGGTTCCATGCAATGTTGGATACCCCCATCTTTGTTTCTAAAGTTCATGCCATAAAAATACCCACAGTATCTGGTATACTTATTGTTGTTTCCCATACTCCCACTTCAGAGACAAACGTACCTTTCTCTGATCTCTTTGCAGTACCTAGTGTAACCACTGCTTATTCTCAGACACTCATTTCAGAGACAAGCATACAGTATATTTCACTGATTGCTCTGCCGTGCCGGTTATAACCATTGAGGACTCTGGGACTCCCATTCCAAGGACACATTTAGGTATCGCTGATTTTTCAGCAGCTTCTGGGGTACTTATTATTGACTCTAAGATTCCTACATCAAAGGATAGCTTTCCCCTCATTGGTTTCTCTACAGTACCTTATGTAACCCTTCCTGAGTCTGGGACTCCCACTCCAAAGGCAAGTTTATGTCTTGTTGATTCTTCCACAGTGTTTGAGGTACCGCTTACTGACTCAAAGACTTCCACTTCAAGGTCAGGTTTACCGCTCACTGATTTTCCTGCAGTATCTGATGTTTTTACTGATTCGTGGGCTCACGCTTTTTTTTTTTGTTTGTTTCAATCTCTTTATTGCAGTTTTTGAGACATACACTGTCACGATAGCTTACAGGGTTATAATATACACGAAATAACTGGGTTGAATTGAATGTGACTGTGATATGATAAAGAAAGTGTATTCCTTAAAATAAGGTGAACAACAATGTTGAACAAATAACACACAGAATATATACACTTACGTAGGGATGAGGCAATGAAGTAATCAGGATTCAGATTAGCAATTCACCAGGCATCATTCAGATGAAATAACGAAGAACGAACATGAACGAACCCTGGGCATAGAGCTTACCATCGTTTTAATGTGATTTGGGCTCTATACCCTAACATAGGGTACAGATAATTGTTAACCAATAACTGAGAACCAATCACCTTTTGCCAGCTAACGTGGGAAGCACTTTGTTACCTGCCCCCAGGTAGCTGGCACATGCGCACAATCCCTTAGTCAGGCTCCCATTTTCCTAAACCCACTCAAAAGAGTTGGCATCGCTAAGTCTGCCAGATGGGGATCTGGGCCAGGGAAACCTGCCGAAAGGTGTGTATTATGGCACTTCATGTGAAAGGCCATGTCCTGCGTTCTCTCCACCCTGTATATACAAACCTTGTGGATGAGCCTTTGATCAGTGGCCTTTGTGTAGACATACTGTCGCCCCCTGACCATTAACATACTGTATGGGCCAGTAGCTTTTGCGGGCTTTACACTAGGCATGAAATACAGTGAATTCACAATATTTTATATATAATAAAATATTCCATTCGGTTGGGCAGAGCGGGCTACACATTGCCATACCCTCATACCAGAGGGGATTCTACATGGTGGTCAATTTTCAGCTCGCTGGGACCCACCAAACCGGAGATAACAATATATCACTTTAACACCACATGTTAGACATATTGCATTTCTCCGCCATTAGAGTCAATGGCAGAACCACATTTTAAACATTTGCCCATACTCTGTTCGGTTGATCGGAGAGGGCTGGAAATTGCCATGCAATCATGCTGGAGCAGTGACTGCCTGGTGGCCAAATCCCAGCCCTTTAGTGCTTACCGAACCGGAGGTCTGGGTTTTAGGTTTTTGCACTTTCACACTTGGTGTTTTAAAACCAAGCGGATTTTCTCCGCCATTACGGTCAATGGGGCAACCCTCGTTGCGGCCACGACCCTTTCCCGTGGCCATTGCCCGTCAGACCCTGTTGGGGTTGAGTAAAGAGGTTCCCCTGAGCTAGGGGCAAAAAGAAGTGGACCGCTACCTGCCCTAGAACCGGAGTTACAATTTTAATATGAATGAACTTGGCCGTGACCAAGTTCCCACGCCAATTTAGCGATCAAGAGCTCTTTTATTGAAATTGTATCCGCTTTCGGAGATTGCGGTTTGGCTGTCAGCCAACTACTTCTTGGAGAGCGGACTCGAGGAATCCCCATTAAAAGGCATTACGCCATTCACTTCAATGGAGAAATTCCGCTCATCCTCTCGGGCGCCATCTGCTGGTCTTCTTTGATATTAGGCCAAAACCCTTGAATTCTCCATAGACTTGCATGGAGCTCCAATGGCAACCTATGGGACGGGCTTCAAACGGGGATTAAAAAGGCAGGAAGGGGAACAAAGGGCCATAAACATGTAAATACAATTCACCCTTTCCCTCCCGACCTGATCCCAGTGAATGTGTTTGGTGCATACACTGTAAGGGGGGAAAACATGTAACCAGGGGGAAAACACACTTTGCACTGAGGCAGGGGCATAAAAACACAAATAAACATAAGTTAACCCCTCGCCTCCCATACGATGATGGGGGTGGTCAGCTGGGTTGTAACCCCTTTATTACCGGCCAACGCCCCCTCCATCGCTACATACACAAATTATACTTTACAAAGAGAGAGTCAGAGTGAAACCGATACAACAGGTACAGGAAATATTGGTATAAACATCAATTTTCACATTTAAGACTATTCTAACACAAACCAGTGGCAATCGGCAAAAAGACCCAGGTACACGCCTTAAACTAGCCAGGTTACACCCAGCACATACCCAGAATGTAACCGGGCCAGTTTAAGGCAAGTTGTAGAGGACTCGGTATCTCGTCTGTATAAATTCAATATATGAATTGAGTATTTCCAGATCTATTGGTTGTTTTCATATTCCCTTCGTGACTTATTGTTGATCTGCTAAGCTGTAACAATCCCCATGTATATACCCGATACAAATCCTCTCTGGGAGGTGCCTTTTTTCAATACTTTTCACATTTTGATAGGTTAGGGAAGCTCCCGTTCTGAGAAATTGATGAGAGAAAATGTCTGATTTGGAAGTATTTGAAGAGGTGAAAATCTTGCAATTTATATTTTTTTGGGATATCCTGGTAGGACAGAACCCTCCCCTTTTCCACCGAATCCACGGCTAATTGAATATCTAAATTTAGAAATTGGGTAAATTGCCCTTGGGAGCATCCCGGAGGGAAGTCCGGGTTGTTCAAGATCAGAGTTAGCAGGGAAGGGTAAGTCCGAAATGCATATTTTACTTTATTTTTGGACCATATGTTCTACGTGCACCTCATTGATCCTAGGTCAAACTTTCCTACTTGTCTCCCTGGACTCTTGGGACCACAGAGCCACTGCGAGGGATAGTGGTTTTGCGTAGAATGATTCAATTGCTAGCCAGCAGCAGGTTGTTTGATCATTATTCCAAATCACTACTTGTTTAAATTGAGCTGTTTGGCAATATTTAATAATATCTGAGACTCCGAGTCCTCCCTTTGTTTTTGAGGCTAGCATTACTGACCTAGCCACTCTCAGTCGCTTGTATCTCCATATGAATTGGAGTACTCGGCTTTGTATGTTTTTCAGCTCAGACTGGAGTATAATTATTGGGAGCGTTCGGAAGTAATATAGTAATCTTGGTAGGATGTTCATTTTGGCGGAAATTATTCTTCCCTTCCAAGATATTTGGAATTTATTCCATGTATGGAGATCCTTTTTAAATTTTCTCAAAAAGGGGAGGGTAGTTGCTTTGATACAGGGATTCATATGAACTCGCTATTTTAATTCCCAGATACTTAATGTGGGTAGAGCTCCATTTATAGTTAAAATTTGATTGTAGCAATTGTAGTTCCAGAGCTGGGAGACTTACATTTAGGGCCTCGGATTTATCGTTATTGATTTTATAGCCTGAGACTTTGCCAAATTGATCTAAGAAGAGCTGGAGATTTGGGAGGGACGTCCGTGGACATTGACATTATCTCTTATTGTGGCCACTAATGGTTCAATTGATATGGCAAATTACAGTGGCGACAAGGGGCATCCCTGTCTAGTCCTGTTTGTGATCATAATTGGGTCCGAATTTCCCCCTGAAAGTTTGACGTACGCTGTGGGCTTCTGGTAAAGGGCTCCAACGCCCTCTAGGAATGGGCCCTAAAATCCAAATGTTAACATGGTCTGATCCAGAAATAACCATTGTATTCTATCAAATGCGTTTTCAGTGACTACGTTTAGTAGTATCGCTTTTATATCGGAAAGGTGCACGTGGTCTATAATGTTTATGATCTTGCGGGTATTGTCCGAGGCCTGTCTGCCCGAGACAAAGCCCACTTGATCAATATGTATTAGCTTTGGTAGGATCCCGTTCAATCTATTGCCAGAATTTTGCTATGGAGTTATACATCTGTATTAAGTAATAATATTGGTCTGTAATTTCCACATTGGAGTGGATCTCGCCCCTCCTGAGATAAAATCAGAACAAGAAGAAAACTGCTTATAAAAAGGTCGGGAAACAGGAATTTGGATGAAATTTGCCCAAGCTTGACTTAAAGGGTCTTCCAACAGGTGTTAAACATTGTTTTCAGACCCGTCTTGTTACTTTTTTGACTGGCCAGATGTTCAGATGGTCTTGTCACTTCTGGCATGCTGGAAGGCATTTGGTCCTCTTCAGATTCTTTTTCCTTTTCTGGTTGTTACGCCAGTGCTGCCCGCAGACCAGACTCGTCCCTTATACTGAGGTGGGGACGTATATGTGCACGCACCCGCAGCAGAAGGAGCGTGTCCGGGGTGTTGTGTTTTGGCATTGCCAGGTCAGGTGTGAATAGGTGTAGCAATACTTGCCGGTACCGGTACAGAAGAGACAAAGTCGTTGCCGTTAGCCAAGGTCAGGGAGAGAGAGATCCGGGAGGTCGAGGTCCAAGCACTAGTCGAGGGATGAGAGAAGCTGCAAGGTCAAGTGGGAGCCGGGGTCCAGAGCCAGAGAGGAACGTCCGCCAAGCCGGGTCACAACCTGAATAACGAAGAGCAAAGGGAGAGCCAGAATAGACATTCGTAAGCAGAGACTATGTCGAGCGATGTGGGAATGGCTAGACAGGCATTATATAGTGCGGCTGTCGAATAGGAAGAGGAGGCAGACCTGGAGAAGTGTATGGAGCTGTCCTGCATAGGCTGCTTAGAGAAGAATGCAGGTGAGCAGTCTTAGGGCATGATTGTAGGCTGTGTGTGTGTTGGGGGCGTTGCCTCACTGCAGGAGCAGTGAATAAATTAACTAGATCCGGTGCGCGCTCCCCCTCATTATGGCGCTGCCGGATCTAGTTAAATTTATTCACTGCTTCTGAGCAGCAGCAGCAGCAGCCGCCATAGCCCCTGCCTCCTGCGGAACAGCGCCGCCATCCGGGGACGAGGAGGAAGTGCCCCAACCACGGGGACTGGACGGGACCGGCGAGGGGGACGCCCTGCAGCAGCTGGCGCAACATAAGGTGGGGGGAGGTCACGCTGTGGCCGTTGTGACCCCCGAATCCTCACAGTACCCCCCCCTTCAGGGGTCGGCCTCAGGACGATCCTCCCATGGTTTAGACGGAAACTTCTTTCGGAAACGTTTGAGAAGCCCAGGTGCATGAATGTCTTTAAGAGATACCCATGATCTCTCTTCGGGTCCAAAGCCCTTCCAATGGACCAAGAATTGAACCTTACCTCTCGAGAGGCGGGAATCCAGTATGGTTTGGACCTCATACTCTTCGTTGCCCTGTATGATAACTGGGTCTGGTCTCAGAGTGTGGTCCGGAAAGAGAGGACTGGAAATGAACGGCTTGAGAGAGATGTGTGAAAAACATTAGGAATTCTCATACTTTGAGGTAATTGAAGACGGAAGGCCACCGGGTTTACCTGCTCCACGATAGGAAATGGCCCCAGAAACCTAGGTGCCAATTTAGGGGAAGGGTTTTTGAGGTGGATATTTTTAGTAGACAACCAAACCTTGTCCCCTGGTTTGTAGTTGGGTGCAGGTCGGCGACAGCGGTCAGCCTGGATTTTATAAGACAGGGAGGCCTTTTGAAGTGCCGATTGAATTCTAGCAAAAGAGTCCTGTAGGAGGGAAATGTGTTCATCCACAGCTGGAACTCCAGAGGAGATATTGGAAATAGGTAGGCGAGCCGAGTGAAAGCTGTAATTAATAAAGAAAGGTGTCTCACCAGTGGATTCATTCCTGGAGGAATTAAAGGCATACTCAGCTCAAGAAAGTAATTCCGCCCAGACATCCTGGAAGTCAGAGACGAAGCACCTTAAATACTTCGAGAGATTGATTAACCCTCTCGGTCTGTCCATTAGATTGAGGGTGATATCCCGAAGAGAAGGAGGAAGCAATGCCCAGTCTTCTGGTGAAGGTCCTCCAGAATCTGGAAACGAATTGAGAGCCACGATCCGATACGATGGATGTGGGTATGCCATAGATCCAGAAAATGTCTTTGGAGAAAATATTGACTAGGGCGGGTGAGGAGGGTAATCCTTTGAGAGGAATAAAATGTGCCATCTTGGATAACCGATCCACCACTACTAGAATGGTGTTCATGCCATTCGACCTAGGCAATTCGACAATAAAGCCAATGGATATGTGGGACCAAGGGCGCTCCGGGATGGGTAAAGGCAAAAGAAGACCATGTTGTTTTTGATGAGGTATCTCATTGCGTGCACATACCAGACAGGCCAGATTAAATTCAAGGATGGTTTTGGCCATATTGGGCCACCAGAAGGTGCGACGGATGAGGTCCAGAGTTTTTTTTGAATCCCGGATGTCCTGCTGAACGGGAAGTGTGCGCCAATCCAGAATCTCAGGAATAAATTTGGAGTCTACGTACAACGTATCCTTCGGAACTTCGAGATCACTAGGAAGGTGTTCTTGAGATCTGATGATCTTTTCCAGATTCTTGAAAGCAGTGACCGCGAGGATCTTTTGCTTGGGAAGGATGGACTCAGTATTCTTCTGAAGAGAGAAAACTACTGTCTGGAGAGGGCACCCGCCTTGACGTTCTTGGTGCCGGGAATGTAGGACAAAATAAAATTAAACCTAGAGAAAAATAACGACCAGCGGGCTTGGCAGGAGCCCAAGCGGCGGGCGCTCTCGATATACAAAAGATTTGTATGGTCCGTGAGAATTGTGAACGGCTCTTTAGACCCCTCCAGAAGATGCCTCCATTCCTGAAGGACCAATTTGACAGCCAAAAGTTCCCTATTGCCGACGTCATAGTTCCGCTCAGCTGGAGAAAACTTCTTGGGGGTTTTTCCCTAAGGGTGGAGTTTCTCCTGGGGAGAAAATCTCTGGGATAGGACTGCGCCGGCCCCGCTGTCCGAGGTGTCTACCTCCAGGATAAAAGGAAAATTGGTGTCCAGGTGTCGGAGGATGGGAGCAGAGACAAACGCTTGTTACAAAGTTTTGAAAGCCGTGACTGCCTTAGGTGACCAGGCCGAAGGATCGGCTCCTTTTTGGGTTAGTGCTGTGATCGAAGCAATGATGGTGGAAAAATTGCGAATACATTTTCGGTAATAGTTGGAAAAGCCTAGAAACCGGTGAATGGATTTGAGAGAAATCGGGTTGTGGCCAGTCCACTACGGCTTTAAGTTTCTCTGGGTCCATGGCAAATTCCTTGTTGGAAATAATATACCCAAGAAAAGAGGTGGAAGACTGGTGAAAAAGACACTTCTCCATCTTGGCAAACAAGCGGTTCTCTCGGAGGCGGGAGAGTACGAATTTCGTATGGGAGATATGATCCTGTAGATTCTTAGAAAAAATGAGAATGTCGTCCAGATAAACAATAACAAAAAGGTTAAGGACATCCCGAAAAATGTCATTGATAAAGTCTCGGAATACCGCCGGAGCGTTGCATAGCCCAAAGGGCATCACAAGATATTCATAGTGGCCGCTACGGCTGTTGAAGGCGGTCTTCCATTCGTCACCTTTTCGGATGCGAATGAGATTATATGCACCGCGTAGGTCTAGCTTGGAGAACAGGTTAGCACCTTGAAGTCTGTCGAAGAGTTCAGAGATGAGTGGGAGTGGGTAACGGTTCTTCGCCGTGATGCGGTTCAGTCCCCTGTAGTCAATTCAGTCTGTTGTCAATACACCGTCCTCCTTAACGAAGAAGAATCCAGCCCCCGCAGGCGAAGTGGAATGCCGTATGAAGCCCTGCTTCAAGTTCTCGCGAATATATTCGTCCATGGCTTCCATCTCCGGCAGAGAAAGGGGGTAGGATTTGGATTTGGGCAAAGTGTATCCAGGTACCAAGTCAATCGGACAATCATACGATCTGTGAGGACGTAGTTCCCAAATCGGGGAGGCCCATTCCCTGTGAGCAGGCTGAACACATATGCCACTTTCTTACGACCAGTGGAATACTGCTGAGGGGCCATCTCAAACTGGATGTCGCATTGATTGAGAAAACCGACAGGCGTCCGGATCCCCCGCGTACGGTTTAGGTGCCGGATCTTCGGGCCTGAGGTCGCGGCGGATACTGGTTCTGCCGACAGCGGCGGTGTGGCCACAGGTGGTGCAGAAATGAAAGATCCTGTACCTGTTGAGTGAGGATAGCCATTTGATCAGTTAGGGCCTGGACTTGTTGATAGATTGCCGTCATCATGGAGGCCATGTCAGTCTGGTCTGCGTCTTGTGGGCTCGACATAATGTTACGCCGGTGCTGCCCGCAGACCAGACTCGTCCCTTATACTGAGGTGGGGACGTATATGTGCACGCACCCACAGCAGAAGGAGCGTGTCCGGAGTGTGGTGTTTTGGCGTTGCCAGGCCAGGTGTGAATAGGTGTAGCAATACTTGCCGGTACCGAAGAGACTAAGTCGTTGCCGTTAGCCAAGGTCAGGGAGAGAGAGATCTGGGAGGTCGAGGTCCAAGCAGTAGTCGAGGGATGAGAGAAGCTGCAAGGTCAAGTGGGAGCCGGGTCCAGAGCCAGAGAGGAACGTCCGCCAAGCCGGGTCGCAACCTGAATAACGAAGAGCAAAGGGAGAGCCAGAATAGACGTCCGTAAGCAGAGACTATGTTGAGCGATGTGGGAATGGCAAGACAGGCATTATATAGTGCAGCTGGCGAATAGGAAGAGGAGGCAGACCTTTTGGAGTGTATGGCGCTGTCCTAGATATGCAGAATGCAGGTGAGCAGTCTTAGGGCATGATTGTAGGCTGTGTGTTGGGGCGGGGCCTCACTGCAGGAGCAGTGAATAAATTAACTAGATCCGGCGCGCACTCCATAACGAGGGGGAGCGCGCGCCCATGAGCTGCAGCAGCCGCCATAGCCCCAGCCGCCTTCGGAACAGCGGCCACCATCCGGGGATGAGGAGGGAGTCCCCCAACCACGGGGACCAGACGGGACCGGCGTGGGGGATGCCCTGCAGCAGCGGGCACAACGTGAGGTGAGGGGAGGTCATGCTGCGGCCGTCGTGACCCCTGAATCCTCACACTGGTACATGTAGGCCAATGGATTTAAGGAACAGATGCGTTTCTCCCAGATGAGATATAGATTTAAATTTCCCGTTTCTTTGCACAATAAGTTTAAAACAGGAATCCCCTACAGTATTTTATGTTATCTTTCAAGAGCTGGATGAGGTGCCTCATTTCACGGCGTCTTTCAATAGTGACATTAGACAAGTCACAAAATATCTGTAGCTATTCTTTTTCATATTGTAGGTCCTTTATTACTCCGCGGCAAACATTATTCACTCTTTAGTGGTGTATGAGTGGAGTCTCACAATAACATCCCTTCTTCTGGGGTCCTCTGACCTGGGGCCTAGCGCCCTGTGAGCGTGGTCCATTTTCAGCTCTTAGGTGCTCAGGTCCAGTACCTGGAGGCAGAATAGCTTGCACAGATATGGGCGCAGAAATTCAGCTGCGATAGTCTCTGGAAATTCTGCCTGCATTCCCGGTTTTCAAGGTAGTCTTTCAGTGTGTTGATCTCATGTCCCAGTCTATTTATTTCATCTTCTGCCGCTGATTGTGTTTGGAGGATATCCTCCATTTTGTGTTCTATGTCATCCGTTCTTTCAGACAGGCTGTTGATATCAGCCCTAAGGCCATTTATAGCTGCGGCCAGGTCTTCCTGGAAGCTCTGCCTCATCTGCGTGAAGAGCTTCTCCATATATTGTACAGTCAGCTCTCTGCACACTGTGCTGTCCTGCAGCTTGTGCGGCTGCTTGCGGGGGAGCTCCAAAGGCGCGCATGCGGCGGCCCAATCTTGTGAGTCCTGGTTAGGCTCCGCAGTTCACCGCATTGTAGTGAAGAACTGGGACAAATCTTGATTCTGCAGCGTTTAGTTTTTCCACCCATTGCCGGTAAACTGATAAGCATTTTCCTCTAATGGATGTAAGGTTTGTTGTTTTTTTCCGGGAGATGCACTTTCTGCTTTGGATTAAGTTGGAAGCTCTCACGAGCTCCCCTCGTAGGCGGCCATCCAAGGTGACGTCACCGGATGTCTCCCCATTTAGAACACTTAGTGAAGTGACGTCATTCCATATCACAGGTAGCTGCATGTATTTTTTGGCTATTATATGAGTATTGTTTAGTGGAGAAGGTATGTATAGCTTCTTCAGCAGCAACCCGTGCTCGCTGGCAGTATTCAATTACAGTGTTCTCCCAAAATCGCCGCCCCCCATTTGCTCCGCTTTTCCCGGCCACAGCCTCGCTAGCCGGTGGCTGCCTGCGCTCTGTGGCGCCGAATCGGGACTCCCGCCAAGGCGGCTCCTCGCTGCCTCACCCCCTACCTCCCTTGCAGACCGGAGTCTCAGGAAACCTGCCACCGAGTCAGGCCCCCTTCATTTGTGCCTGCCGGCCATCTTGGCTTCAGTGTCGGGGGAGACTCTGGGGATCTGGTCTTTTGCCCATAGGTCTGCGCACGCTGCACATCTGATCCGTCACTACGGGGCCGCACAACACACGGAGAGGGTCTTCCTCTGCTGTGTGACAGCTTTTTGTGACTTTCCGGTGAGTTTTGTGCATTTTTTTTGAGGCCGATTCCCCGCAGTCCTGCACGGAGCCCTAGGGTTGTGCAACTGCTTTGCTTGGCTGCTGGACTTGCCCCTGGCTCACGCTTTTAAGATGGATTTACTGCTTACTGATCCCTGTGCAGCGCCTGACATATCCTTTCCTGATTGTATGGGGTCTCCTTCAAAGACAAATGCACCACTCTTGGACTTCCCTGCAGAGCTTGATGTACCCATTCCTATTTCCTGAGCTCTCACTGTGGGGACAGGTGTACTTCTTTCTGATTGCCCTTCAGTGACTGGTGCCTCCTCTGCAGATTCTGATGGCCCCATGGTAGAGACAAGTTTTCTGCACATTGATCCTCTTTCAGAGCCTGATGTATCTACGGCAGATTCCAAGGCTCCCACGTCAAAGTCAAGTTTACTGCTCACGGATTCCCTGGTCTTTGTATTGATGCATTCCAAAGCCCATCTGCCCCAGGGTGCTGGCCTCCTGCTGATGCCCAGTCCCACGGCAGAAAGCTACTTCATCACCTCAACTGTCACAGATAAGTTGCGATGTCTAACTGGACCTCGACAAGAGGATTGTATCTGTGCCTGAGGCATATTATGATGCATTCTGCGTATCAAGACAAGCAGTACCACTGCTTTCTGCCCCAGAGAGGGTACTCAAACGGAATTTCCGCAAGTCTTGTACCTGTCCTAGACATTTCCGAAACAATTTAAAGTCACCAAGATCACTGAGTGAGCCAGGTTCTGATCGCCCGGAGGTCTCTCCTGAAAGGGGGGGGGGGTGGTATACTGTAAGGGTTCCTGTCCAGGCTTTGGCTGGAACCTGCCCTTACCTGGCTGCTGTGGACATCGTGGTTGATGGCAAGCCACCTCCTGAACTTTGATATTGCCTTCCGAATGCCCTGACCGTTTACTTGTCCCCTGAATTCTGCCCCTCTGCCACCTGCCCTGACCCTTCCCCTGCTTACCGGCTACGGATACTCTAACAGGACTCTGTCCCTGGGATCTGGTCGGTTAATTGGCATCCCTACCTCAGCCCTGCGGGTCCGCTTCCTGATCAGAGATGAGCACAGTCACAGTCCTATGCATGGATAAGCACAAGGGGACCATAATAATGTTAGAGACAAAAGGTTACACTGCCAAGCTCTTCTCACATTGAGAGGTCTACAACTTTTCCAGACAAGGAAATATATAGTACAGTACACACCGCAAATTTCAAGAAAATAGGCAAGACAAAATTATTAACGATGTACAGTACATATACAGTGAATGCCAGAAGAGAGTATATTCGCTAAGAGGGGGCAGACAAAATGTAGTTAGGCCCCCAACCGAGATACAGAATTGAAGAGCAAAAACTTCCTGTTTTGAAAGAGCTGCATACGTAGATGTGGAGAATGCATACTACCAGAGAGCTGTGCAAATAAGCCCTTTTCTTTCCAGTTTCTTGCTTGGTTGTCAGATGCTCATGGATAGAAAAGTGCTGTAAACATTGCATTTTTTGCAGATTTTTGTTATAGCAACATAAGTTAATGACACGTTAGTTTGTCGGCAGTTTTCCTGAGTCTCAGTATCAACTCCTCACAATTTAGCAAGCAAGGATTTTTCTGTTGATATTTGAATAAACTGAAGAATAATGAGCAAAAGATGAAGAATAATAAGAATAAGTTATATTTTGTGTCTTTGCTACTAAAGTCATTTAAGACATTTGATTTGATTCCTATGATTAAGAAAAAAAGATTATTGCAACTGTCAAAAGTTGAACTATACCAACAAATGTTTGACCTATAATGTAATCCGACTAAAAGGTGCACGGAAGGCTGGGATCTCATGTATACTGTATGTTAATATAAGACAAGCTGCAATGAGACTATACCAATTAGTATGACTGCAAAAACATAGATAAACATATATTTTATTCCTTTGAAGAAAAGATCCAGTCCAATTTCAAAAACATTCCTAATCACTTCTCTTGATTATTCAAAAATGGAGCATACAGCAAGATAGTAGTTTTTGCTGGTTATGGACGGTTACAGTGGTCTCAGTACTCAGACATCCAAGTTTTAAATTCTCCAGTCTTATATGTGGGGCTATTCCTCGTTTGTTATGTTTTACCTGTTAATTCTGATCGTGGAGTGGAGGGAAAATAATATTTTGGATGCCATGAACATTGTTGGTTTGGTGGTCCTAGGTTGGTACGCCAAGCTGTGGGTGTTAGACCCACGGCCACCGATTTTTTACAAGTTGAGTAAGAGCTTCCAGAAAATTGAGCAATATATTATAAGGTAATGTTGAGGATTTCCTCTTTCAATGTTGGAGGTGTGAACTCATAAAAAGGAGTAAAAAAAATAAAAAAATAAATAAAGAAGAGTACCAATGTTGCATAAAAATCTACATCCTTGACATCGCATTACTTCAGAAGACATCTTAAATATACTGAACACAAGAAACGCTAAGATTGAGATCCATCTAACAAACTATTCAGGTTATAACTCTAAAAAAACAGAAACAGGGGGTAGCAGTATTAATGAACAGATCCTGTCCTTTAATCATCACTGGTTAATATAAAGAATCTGAAGGCTGGTATATTATATTTAAGGGAATGATCGATTCAAAAGAGGTCATACATTAATACAGCACAAGTTATTTCAGCTGGTTTATTCCATGTTTATACCATACTAGCTGATATACCCGGCGTTGCCCGTGATGTAATGTTCTGCCTCCCCCATCCTCCCTCTCAACTCCCTTCCCCTCCTCTTCACAGCTGTTCAGGCTTCCCCCCTTCTCTCCTGACTCCCTCCTTCACCACAGCTAGTACCAACCTTTCGATTTTATATATTAAGATTGCGACTCACCCTCCTTCACTCTCTGCCTCCTCAGAGCTGGGATATTCCACTGCACCCTTGTTGGTCTCACTTTTCTTCCTTTTAATTGCTCTATGCTGGGGGCTGATCCTACGGACATCATTCTTCCCTTTCAGCTCATCTCGTATTTGCTCTTCCAGTTTAGGGATAGTGTCCTTTAGATATTGCACCTCCACCTTTAGCTCTTTCACACTTTCCAGCAAGCTGCTCAGCTTTTCCAACATCTGAAGCTGTCTCCCTTGCAGAACCATGACTGCCCCTTGGTTGTTCTGAAACGTACTGGAGTCTTTCACGGAAGACCTCTCAGGCAAACCTATGAAATATCCAGGTATTCCAAGCTTTTTCCAACACACAAAAGCAAAACTTATCCCCGCAGCTCCAGCCAGCATCCCCAAAAACAAGCCTTTACTCTCGGAGTGAGACATTTTTCTTGTAACTTCACTTTTCAAGTTATTCGAAGAAAAAAAATTGAAGTTTTATTTCAACGCAACATAACTAACATCTTTCTTTCAGTCCAGTGGTTTATTAATGGATAGACAGAAGTGAATGACAGAGCTCATGTAGAGTACAAGGCCACATTGTTCCTTAAATTGATTAGACAACGTTGCACCGTGTGATGTTTTGCTTATGAAGATTGTTGTCAAGCGAGCACCTGTCTTAGAAAACACAGGAGTGTCAATCCTCAGTAACGCAGCATCTCACTTGTCAAAGGTTCAAAGTCACAGTGCCAGTGTGTAGCTTCAAAGCATTTATTAAACCTGCAAAGTCAGAAAGGTCAGGAGACAAGTTGTTTAGTAACCAATTCTTAGTGTGTCAAAGTAGAAAACGTAACTTGTTCAAAGCTGGAGGCTTTTATCATTGGCAACTAAAAATTAAACACTATGCCAAATTTAAAAAACAAATAACTCATATATAACTCCAGATATTGTTATAGTTGCCTATTTAAAATGTGTACCACTGAGGCACAGAAAACACATTTGAAGGTTAAAGGTTAAATGGTGTCTGTAATATAGAAATCTGTTTTCACTGATCTATGTTTAATAAACCTTAAAGAGGATGGGAAAAAAAATGATTATATAACAACCATAAGAGAAATCAGCTCTAAATCTATACAGCTACAAACAAAGTGGATACCAGCACTCCCAATAGAAGTGAAGAGTGGATGGTGCACTAGGGGAAGAAATATATATGGTACAAGAAAATACTGAAAGTCACTAAATCCAGATGGTGGGTCAGAAAGTCCCCAAATTACATGCACTCGAAACCGCTCCACGTAATGTAAGGAAATAAATATTAGTAAATGAGGTTATGTACTCAAATGTATGATTTGAAGAAAACCAGTATGATGTGGGTAAATGTATGCTAGAATGTACACCCCAAGAAAATGGCAGAGATTTGTATGTATTTATTTCCTTACATTACGTGGAGTGGTTACGAGTGCATGTAAGTTGTATTTTCTTGTACTAAATCTATACAGTAATTAGAAGTGACATGTCACTGTGCAATAAGAATCCATATATTAAAGAAGTCTTTCAAACAAAACTCTGGTCAGAATATATATTATACAGTTTGGCGCAAATCATCACCCAAACATGGCCCACTAAAGTGGATCCATTGCTATTTACACCTGTGTTAATAAATAAAGCAACATCTCATTTTGATGCTTTAGTAATAAGGATACATTTAAAATAATAGTCTTTACACAAGACAGTGGGGGTTATGCACAAGGCAGTGATAAGTGTTTTAAGTTAGATAAATGCTTTATGGCGCAATTTTTTTAGTAATGACTGTGTTTTGATGATAAAAAGCCTTTTAAGTGCGATACTGCATTGTTATCACTGCTTTGTGAATCGCGCTGCACGCAATATTGAGAAATAAAGGCATTTATCTCACTTAAAAACACTTATCACTGCTTTGTGCATACCCCCAGTGTTTGCATTATATGAATTAGGCAGCAGTGTTTCAATACAGCATGCCCCACAATATTAACAAACTTATTATAGAAAATATTTCATATATTAAAAATACAACAGAATACACTATCACAATATTATGTTAACAAAATGTGCAGTATTTAAAGTTTTTTTCTTACTACTACAGTATAGTGACCTGAATTTGAAGATAAACACAATGTACTTCTGAGATTTCTATTCCTGCCATGCACTTTGCCAAATCTAAGAACGCATTAAAAAAAAAACATGGGTCGACTTCTCATCTGGCAGCGCCAGGTCCGAAAGCCATGATTACCCTGTATGCAGGTAAAGGACCATGGTGTAAATATCCTAGCATGGGCACCATCACCACCAGATACTGCAGCTTTATTCTCCCTGCTGTAAAGTCAACATCTGTAAAACCTAATTGCAGACAAATGCACCACCTTTCTAACATACACAAAGATGTATTGTTAACCCCTTCCCATACATCTCACCTTTATTGTGAGAGTCACCTTCACTGGCAGCACAAATACCCCCTTTGCAAGAAGCAGTTTTCCTGAGACACTAACTTAATCACCCCCTCACATTTAGAATCACCTTCGCTATACATCAATTGTCCCACCAAGATCAATGGGGTCATCTTTATCACATCCTTCCACAAAGAAGTTTCTCCCTTTGGCATTATCTCTTAAAGCACATCACGAGTTAAAAATGAAATGTAATTGCCACTTAATAAGCTGAGCACATAACATTGTATTCAGGTGTCAAACCCTTACCACCATATTAATATGGCGTTGTTTATGTACTGTGTGTACTATATACAGCGCGCGCACACTCTCTCTCTCTTGCTCTCTCACCCTTTCCCTGGGGCTCCCCAGACTTGCAGGTCCTATTTGACATCTCGCTGTGCACTGAAAAGTCAACACGGCCTCAGCTGGCACACAGGATTCACATAACATTAGTTCCGGGAGAGGGAAGGCTCCGCCCCTCTGCAACACTGAGGACACGCTGAGCTGCAGCCTTTACTTATCTTGCTGCTGTGCACTGTATGGTTAACTGTTTCATATCATAGGTGACATTGATGCATAATGCAAACCTGTGTTTCCAGTGGCTGTGCTCTGTATGCAAGTCAGAGGGTTCTTTTAAAAGCTTCTGAGATTTTTTTCTGCATGTAAAATATGAACATCTCTCTAGCATAGAGGATCCATGTAGTGCAAATCCAATACCCTCCTACATAGAAATTGAGAAGATCAGCATGTCTTGCATTAGGACCTCTCTTTTATGGGCGCTGACAGTGAAGTTTTAGCTTATTGTGTAGAACAATCAGATGTTGTAATTATTAGCAAGCATATCATTGCACATACATTATTGTCATTGCTCTATGAGTAGACATGACAGCTTTTGTAAAAGTGCATGTACTGCACCGACTCACTTTATTCGAGCAAATACCCAGTATGTACCTGGCAGATATCTGGAATGCGCCGCTCCTCACCTCTGACAAGCCCCGTTGCGTTTGCCTTCCCAGCCTGGGTTCATGCCTGGCTGACGGGCGGCTGATCTGTTAAATAATAATGATTAGGATTTAATAGGCTGCAATGCTTCGCGTGTCTACCAGATGGCATAAATTCATGAATTGTAATGCAGTATATATATATATACTGTGCAGTATTGCAGCCAGCGGGAATAAAATGCTTCAATCCCTGCTTGGAAAATACCTCAATGCACTCGGGCAGAAAACAGTCACAAACCTCAATACACCCGGGTATACCCGAATTCGTGGGACTAGCCGAGCTCGAATAAAGTGTGTCGCCAGTGTACTGTAAGCTGACAATTTACAATATATAAGAACCACAACATAGAAATGAAACTGAAAAAGCAGAAGCTTTGTAGCCAGCATAAAAAAGGTTTGTTAAAAGGCTACGCTATGAAATGTATTTTTAAAAACTGAGAAGACAGACTGCATGTTTAAGAGAGCATATAATGAAACAGAGGGTATTGCCGCTCTCCAAATATACATAAATAATATGTGTGTAGATAAGGGGTGCATACGGGAACCAAGTACATATAGCAAAACGGGAGAGGGTTAAAGAATAACCCAAAAGAATTCCTATTTGCACTCCCCTATACTAATAAATGGTTAGGAAGAATTCAATCCCTGGGTAAACCCCATACACCATTTAGTGAAATACAGTTAAAATACTTTTAATAAACATTTATGCAAAGACTAATACAAATATTAAAAGAAACAGGGAGTGGGTACAGGGAGTGGAGTGAGCAATGTGATCCTATATAGGTTACTGTGAGAACACAGCTAACAAATATCTAAATTGTTGTTAATGCATCATAACAATCCTATGTATAAACCCTCTTATCAGGCACTGAATCTCTCGTGCCAAATGAGGTGTACAAATGACTCAGTCACAAATAGGACTTATAACACGCCCAACATATATATATATATATATATATATATATATATATATATATATATATATATATATATATATATATATATATATATATATATATATATATATATATATATATATATATATAGGCTATCACGTGATGTCCCTCCCTAGGGGAGTTTACGCTGCAGTACATAAGTTGTCAGAACATATATTTGCCAGAATCTGTGGGTACATACAGGCACACCATTACTGCATCCTTTTTGTGGGGGTATACTGTAGATCCATGCTTAGAGTATCAAATACAGTATCAAGCTCCCCCCATATATAGGGTCCCGACACTATAACCTCTAATGAAGATACAATCTATCATCAGTGCATAGATTAAAGTGTCAGCAAGACAAGTCTGCAGTTCAAGCTATCATACACTGCAGCAACCCTAGTTCAGCAGTATACAACCTGGCATCCGTGTTATTTGCTGCTCACACATTACTCTCAGCCCCGCGCTCTCTGATGAAGTCACGGATGTGACATCATAAAATCACCTACGATCGTTTCGCGGGCCTGCGCTTTATCAAGGTAAGGAGGAGTGGAAAGAAAGCCACCTCACTGGTGCTTTATGTAAATCGGCCGGAGGAGTGGCTTTGCAAACGGGCCAATCAGCACCACGGGAGGTGAATCGTGCAGATGAATCCTGGCTACGGTTTAGGCCGAAATTAACACTTTGTGTGCCAGTGATAGTCTACATATAAAATAAGTGTATCACATTTTTTTGAGGACCCTCTTGCTGTTTGCAATATGAGGGGCAGTAATGAGTATCATATTGACCTCATATAATTAACGAAAGCAATATGCCATGGATTTAATAAAGATCCTGCAGGGTACAGATAGAGGTTGTTCCCTACTAGTGGTGGTGCATAGAGTAAATGTCTGGGTATCCGTACGGAATACCCTCTCATTTTTCTTATAAAATAGGCTCACTGTCAGCCAGTAGGTGTATGGGGATGTAGAAATGTATGAGCATTATATGACCGCCTCTAGGAGTCAAAACGGTCATGTGGAGTATAAGACCCCAACTGTATACCCGGATCCCCTGATAACACTATTAATCATAGTACTCCTGGTTAGGAGGTCTGCTGGTCTGCCTGAGTGGATCGCGAGAAGGGGAATATATATCGCCTAACAGTAAAACAGAGATGGTGGGGGTATCACAGAAAGGGGGAGTAGATGTACCCCTCATTAAGTCCTTTTGGATAAAGCGTCTGAAACGTAATGGATCCAAGATGTTCAAGGACCCTCACCTTCAATGCTCGATGTGTCTTACCCACATATCGCACGCCACATCTACAGGTGATAAGATATATCACCCCTACTGTGAGACAATTAATAAAGTCCTTGATACATTAGTATCCAAGTTGTCTGGGAAACTCTTAGTAGCCTTCATGAAAGGACACGCTCGACAGCAACCGCATGGATAAGAACCCGTCGGTCGCCTATCACCTAACCATGTTCTCTGTTTCTGTGTTGTAAAATGGCTGTGAACTAATCTATCTTTTAAGTTTTTTGCCCTTCTACAGGTCATGGTGGGCCTCTCTTGCAGCACCTGTCTTAGATCGGAGTCATTCATCAGGATGTGCCAGTGTTTGTTAAAAATGCCACGTAATCCATCCCACTGGTTATTAAAATCACCAATAAATCTGATAATTTTGTTATCTTGTGACACCATTTGTTATCTATCGCCCAAAAGCTGTGTGCGTAATGCGTCTCTTGCCCTTCTAAATGCCTTTTTGATTGAATTTTTGGAATAGCCACGTTCGGCAAATCTCAGGTCCATATCAACCGCCTGCTGTTTATACTCCTGTATGGTTGAGCAATTCCTGCGCAACCTCAGGTATTGGCCGGTGGGTATGTTTCTGATTATATGCCCAGGGTGATGACTGTCTGCGCGTGAGAGACTATTTGTAGCTATACTCTTCCTAAATATAGTAGTAGTTAGTCTCCCATCCGCTTGTTTAGAGACAGTTAAATCCAAAAAATTCAAATTCGTTTCATTCACCTCCATCGTAAGTTTAAGGTTGTGAACGTTAGTATTCAACATACTCACAAATTGGCATAGAAGTTGTGGAGTTGTTGTGTCAAGACAAAGCGCCATAGTGGGCGTGAAACATGTGGGAGGAAAAGTTTTGTCATTTTATGTAGTTTTCATTAAAGATGGTTTTAACTTTCAAATCTGGTGAGTTCCCCAACTTCTTTTCACAGCAAGCGGTTGTCCACTCGATCATTTTTTGTTTCTGCTATTTAACTAACCTTAGATTCCAAACTCGTGGTCATATACTATTCAACTAGGCAGACATTTAGCATACCAAGTTTCTTAAGTCACATACAACATTTCTACACCTGCCTGTCTTCAGACTGATTTATCTTCTTATTTTTGCAGAGGCAGCTAACCATTTTCCAATATAATTTCTAACTTAATACTAAATTACTTATTTTAACTAGTTACATGCTGAATATATATGTATACAGACAATATAGCATCTTTATTACTTAGGCCTGAAATCGTCCTATCTTCACATAATGCTCTGAAATATCGTATGAAGTACCGAGCTTTGAAATCACAATTTTTCCATCTACACTTTTGTTCTTACATGTTTGAAACTTGCTTATCCTTGGGCCTTGATGGCTGTGAGTACAGCCCATGTGTCCTGATGATGACTTCCTGTTACAAAGAACACTAACCACTTTACTGCAGGAAGAATTTACTCAAAGCAAGTGCATACCAACCAACCCCAACATGACCCATTTGAAACCTACTACTTTAAAACCACTAGTCATCTACAGTACTAAGAATAACATTTCACAAATGTAAAGATAGAGTTTAAGCACTTTATGGTTTCGAAGCACATATACAGGTTTGTTTTGCAATCCTAAGATATGTCCTTCAACATTACAATATCTATCTACTGTATCTATCTCAATGTCTTGTATAGCGCATAGATAGAACGAACTCTGCTCCTATGCAATAAAACTCCCCAGGTGGAGCAAAGACTCAATCAGGGTTCGGAAAGGCGATTTCAAAGAGCCAAGTCTTGAGCCGTTTCTGAAAGTGGGATGGTCTTTGATGTTTCTGATGGATATGGGGAGGGCATTCCCTTCCCCGGCTCCCTGTACCGAAGGGGCATGACCACCTCGTCTAGTGCTTTTGAATCTGGGTATTTTTATGTAGAAGGTTTTGGGATCGTGGAAATTACATTTTCTTTGGCGGTAGAGGGGTCCTGTGTCATTGAGCATCCGATGTTCAATAGTGAGGAGTTCAAATATTGCTCTTTGCTTGGTGGGCAAACAGTGAAGTTTTCTCAATTGAGGAGTGATATGGTCGAACTTCCAGGTGCCACCAATAAGTCTTGCTGCAGAGTTCTGGATCGCTTGGAGAGTAGAAAAAAAGTACGTTGGCATTCCTACGTAGAGAGCGTTATTACTGTCCAGTCGAGAAAGGACCAGGGCGACTGTGACGGTGGTGAGTAGAGATGGGCGAATCCGCCCAAATTCGTTTCCCACATTTTCTCGCATTTTCCCTGCCAAAATCCGTTTCGCAATGTAAAATCCGCAACCGGATTTGGTCGGTTTTAATCCGCACGGATTCATCAAAACCCGCCATTGGATACAATCCGTTGATGGATTTGTAGAATCCAATCAGCAACTCGGTGGATTCTTAAAAATCCGTGAACGGATTGCTGAATCCGCAGATTGGGTTCTCCAAATCCGTCAGCGGATTCCGGATTCCGTGGAGTGTATTGGCAATACTCATAAAAAATCCACAAAACGCAAATCACTCTTTTCGAGATTGATCCGCTGAAATCTACAGACCAAACAAACCGGCCAATCCGCTGCTGATCCACATCCGCCAAAAAAAAATTTGCCCAACTCTAGTGGGGAGGTCTTTTTTTTGCCAGGAGATGGGCAATTCTCTTTATCATTCTCAGAGCATTGACCGAAGCTTTAGCTGTGTCCTGCAAGCCGGAATTAATCGAGTAATGAGAAATGCATAGTGTAAGCTTATATGTTATTGGGTGAAATAAATTCCATCATCTGATAAATGCTTAATGTTCCTTTATGCCACAGATATAAGAAGTATGTTTGAATGATTTATTTCTTAAAGCTGCAGTTCCTGCAATATCCTGCATGTGTGTTTTTTCTAATAAATCAATTCTGTAGTAAGAAAAAATACTTTTAGCATTTTCTGTTTAAAAAAAAACAACTTTGAAAGACCAATTTTCTTGTATTCTATTTTAACAAGCATGCTTCTTCCTATAGCAACGATTTACATTCCCCATATTTAAAGATGTCGCCAAACTTTACCAATCAATAGACGGAGAATGAATTGACCGGCAGCTATGCAGTTTTTTTTAGGTAAGTAGAGATTGCACAACTGAAACTATTGAAGTAAAAAAAAAAACTAAAAAAAACGGGAGCCTGAACTGCAGCTTTAAATAGTGGTTGAAACTGTAGTAATGTAGACTTAGGGGCTAAATTACAATGTAATCCGTGATGCCTTCTTATGTAATATCTTTCAGATATGTCTGCTTATAATGTTTTGGAGATTTACAAAATATTTTGTGTATTTCAATTTTTGTGTTTATTGGATATTATTATTTTATGATTTCTAGGTATTAAAAACAAGAAAAAAAACAAAATGTTAAATATTTTAATAAAAATCTGTTGGGAGAAATTGTAGCTTACAAAGATTTCTGTGAGGTTCCAAAGCTGCTGTAACGGGGAAACTCAGGAAACTATGGAGTGTTGACTCAATTTTGTATAAGATAGGTGCATTTGTAACTCTACACTCGTGTTAAATGGACTGCTTATTTTTTGAAGTGAAACTTCTTTAGTGGCACCTCTGATGGGATAAAACTGGATAGATGGGGGGGCGAAATGTGAAACGGAAGTGACATCACGTAATGGACGCCGCTCCGCTCACACGCCCCCTGTCACATGTGGTGGCGGCGATAGCCGCCGGCGCCGCTCCTAATCGCCGCCGCACCCTTCACCCTCCCACACACCCCTCACCCTACCACACACCCGCACCCAGTTGCTCACATGCGGCGGCGATAGCCGCCGCTCCTAACTGCCACGGCGCCGCTGTTCCGCCGCCCGCTGCCATGCCGCGCGCCACGCATGCGCAGAAGCTGCTGGCAGCGGCGCCGTTCCCCGCCCACTGCCATGCCGCGCGCCACGCATGCGCAGAAGTGGCTGGCAGCGGCGCCGTTCCCCGCCCGCTGCCATGCCGATGGACAGGAGGAGGGAGGCCGGCGCCGCTCCTAACAGCCTGGGAATAGGGTGGTTTGAGCGCGCCGCCGGGGGTGGGGAAGGGGGGAGCTTGAGCGCGCCGCCGGGTTGTGGGGAAGGGGGAGCTTGAGCACGCCGCCGGGGGGTGGGGAAGGGGGGAGCTTGAGCGCGCCGCCGGGTTGTGGGGAAGGGGGGAGCTTGAGCGCGCCGCCGGGGGGTGGGGAAGGGGGGAGCTTGAGCGCGCCGCCGGGTTGTGGGGAAGGGGGGAGCTTGAGCGCGCCGCCGGGGGGTGGGGGGGTATCTGCTCAGAAGACTCGGACTGAGCCCCCCGGGTCCGCAGCTCCGTCGGGGGTGGGGGGAGTCAGGAGAGAGGGGGCAGGACACAGACAGAGAGACGTACGGTACACACAGAGAGATACACATACACTGACAGACACACACACACTGACAGACACGCACACACTGACATACACACATTGACTGACACATACACACATTGACTGACACATACACACAATGACACACACACACTTACTCTGACGCACACACACACACTGACTGACACACACACTTACTCTGACGCACGCACACACACTCTGACGCACGCGCACACACTCTGACGCACGCGCACACACTGACGCACGCACGCGCACACTCTGACACACACTGACACACGCACGCACACCCCAGTGATGTACCGAACACCGCCCCTGAATGATGTGCCTATTCCTTCCCCCCCACTGTGAACTCCCCCACCCGCTCAACATTCATGATGCTGGTACTGCTGCCAATAAACACATACACACACACACTGACGCATACACACTGACGCATGCACACTTTGACGCATGCACACTTTGACGCACGCACACTTTGGCGCACGCACACTGACTGTCACACACTGACTGACACACATTCGCACGCACACTGACTGACACACATACACTCACTGACCGACACAGAGAGACATTCACACAACACAGAGAGAGAGAGACATACACTGACACACACACACACACACACACAATGACTGACACAAATACACACACTGACCGGTACAGATACATACACTGACCGGCACAGATACATACACTGACTGACACACACACAAACAAACACATACATACTCACTGACTGACACACTGACACATGTGTGCCGAGCACGCGCGTTATAAGTCAATTTCTGTGACAAAAGTCAAAGAAGTTTCACTTACTATGCGCGTGCACAGCACACACAGCTTTTTTTCATGCAAAGTACAATGGAGGATGAATCAGAAATGTACATCATTTCTTTAATGTTTGGTTATACCCACTTACCAGCTTCACGTTGCATCGCCAGTAACCAATCTAACACTGATGAAACCCAAAAGTTCGAAACAGTTGTCTGTGAGTACGTTTACTGGCTATGCACTTCTCAAACCCCAGGGTGTGCTGAAAATCAGACATAAGCTTATAGGGATCCATGTTAAAATGGAGAAGAAGTAAAGAGTGACTCACTCTGAGTGCTCATTTGTATGTCATTACCCAGAATCCCTGGCTGCAGTGGAAGCATGGTTTGTCAAGCGATTATGGGGAAAGACAGGGTTGCAGATCTGTCTGAGACATGCAAATGTACACTAAAGTGGTACTTTTATTTGCTGCATTATATAGTGTATTACATACTGTATTTTATACAGCAGGGCCCCGCTTCTCGGCTCCCCGCTTTTCGGCGATCCGCTGATACGGCGGCAACGAGAAGGGGGCCGCCATCTTTAATTCCGAGTCGCGCATGCGGAGAATGTGCTGTTGCACCCTTCGCGCATGCGTAGACTGTTGTCTCATGCCCAGACCATAGTTTGCGCGCGCAGACCGTAGGCCGCGCATGCGCAGAACGGCAAAAACGCCGTTCTGTGCATGCACAGAACTGAAAATCGCCGGATCCGTTTTCCGGCGATTTTCACAATACGGCGGGCCCCTGGAACGGAACCCGCCGTATTCCCGGGGCCCTGCTGTACTTATGTCACATGAATGTGGGTTTAGTTCCATCTTGACAATCAATTCTTTGCTTGAATTTACTCTTGCATAAATGCGGAACAAGGAAAATCTTTAAATATTTCCCTTTATGGGTAGGCTCATATGTACGTCAACAGCCAGTACTGTAGCAATCTCATGGCATTGACCTAATGCTTTGTTCAGAACACACTGTAGCTTCGCAAATGTAGTTTTGCGTCCGACCGTGCCAGAATACTTTAAAGCTGGTAAAGTTCACTGACAACATTTAGATAACAGGGAAAGCAACGTTTATTGCCTTTTATTTAAAAGTGTGTAACATGGTTAGTCTACTCTGCCTATCTCTTCCCCCTGTCACGTAGGTCCTTATCAGGCTAGGCTGTGACAGGCCATTCTGTGGGCTTTTGACCTCCCCCCCCTCATGCTCCTTTGAGTGAAAGAAGTGTAGTGGTGACTCATGGCCTGTGTATAGCCTATCAGGTATAGGTACAGACCTTGAGCCTCCCCTTCTGGTTCCTCAGAGGGGCAGTGCCAAAATTAGTTCTCTCCCACCCTTCCAACCGAGTGGAAGTGTGGGGCCTGTCTCTTCAACCTGTGGGAGAGAGAGGCCAGCCAGGCCCTCATGGCTGGCTGGCTCAGGAAGATCTAAGGCTCCACACTATGAGAGCCAGCACCATCCAGAGGCCTGGGATCCTCTGATGACCCTATGCACCGCTGTAAGGAAGATCTACAGTGACTGCTGAATAAAGACACCTTTACTTCCATCATACTCCTGTCTGAGTGTCAGTCGCTGGGCAGGAGGAAAGAAGTGTGCTTTAGTGGGGACTGATCTCTGGACACCCTGGAGCCCACTACAGCTGGAGGTGCTAAGCACCGAGTGAGGAATGTCAGTGATCATCAAAAGCGTTTCCTGGTCTCCATACTGTATCACCGCAGACAACTCAGCTCTCCTGAACCCTCTCAGATTTGCTGCACCATAACACCTAAAGTCGCAACAAGTATCTCCTGGAGGGTGGGGGTACATTTGCTACAAGTGTTTAGAAAAATGAAGTGTAATTAGCTTCCTTAGATTCAATCACCCTTGAAATAACAATAAAATAACAATGAATATAATTTTTCTTTTTTTCATGTCAGCTAACATCATGGTTATCAGCTAATTATGTTATCTGTTAAACTAAAATAAACATACCGAAAATGCATACAGGCATACCCCGCATTAACGTACGCAATGGGACCGGAGCATGTATGTAAAGCGAAAATGTACTTAAAGTGAAGCACTCCCTTTCCCCACTTATCGATGCATGTACTGTACTGCAATCCTCATATACGTGCATAACTGATGTAAATAACGCATGTGTAACAGGCTCTATAGTCTCCCCGCTTGTGCACAGCTTCGGTACAGGTAGGGAGTTCAACTTTGCTGTTCAGGACGTGCTGACAGGCGCATGCGTGACCTGCCTTTTGACTATTGGGCGATATGTACTTACTCGCGAGTGTACTTAAAGTGAGTGTCCTTAAAGCGGGGTATGCCTGTATACAGTACTGTACAGAATAACACATAAAAGATACAGAAGAAACCAGCCACAGAAAGAGGGGTGGGGGGAGGAAACAACCACATAAAAAAAAATACTTTTATTAATAAAATTTTTTTTATAAACGTACACACGCACGCATAAGAAAAATATACAAAAGATGACCGCACACACAGTAATGTACCAAAAATATGGCGTTTGTGGTGCAAGGTAAAGGGAGAGAGGTATAAAACAGAAAAATATTACTGAAGTGATCCAACACAGAAACTGAAGAAACATGTATTTTATTGGTCGATGATGCAGGCTTTTTGTCAGCATCAACGACCAATAAATCACCTTTCTCTTCAGTTGCTGTGTTGCGCTGCTATATTATTTCTGAGATATATATATATATATATATATATATATATATATATATACAGTGTTCGACAAACCTATACATTTGTTCGCCCCGGGCGAGTGGATTTAACCCCCGGGCGAGTAAATATTGGCCCAAGCAGCACACGTTTGGTAGTAGGTGGCGAGTAGATTTTTTTTTGTGTGGCGAGTAGATTTTTTGGTGATTTGTCTTCCACTGTTATATATATGTAATATACAAGAAACATACAGCGCAACTCCCAACAAAATATCAAAACAGTATTTGGTAAAAAAAACTGCAACTTCAATTTATAAACGAGAGGTATTAACCCTTTAAATACTAACTGACCCTGTTACGTCTGCTGCCACATAAGTCCACGGCTCCACAGTTGCCGAAATAAAATGCATGAGAAAGAACGACCTAGGCGCAAAGAAAAGCAGGGAGAGAAAGAAAAAAGAGAAAAAGAACCATCACAGGGTAATACGTCAGATTATCAGAGTATCAATTTGGTGAGATATGCACTTACAGCAATTAGGATTTATATCAGCTGTTTATCCACTCAGTGATCAGGAACTCAGCTTGGTGATCTTTTTGGTCTCTGCTGGAAACTCTCCGTTTTTCAAAGTCACTGCTTTCACAGTGCTTCACAGCAGTCGCGGTGCACCTGTGTATAGGGATTGTGTCTTCCAGACGGATCTCATACAAGGATTGGGTAGGGAAAAGAAAAGGAAAAACAATATAGTGTTAAACCTTTTATTTTAAAACTAATAAAGGAACTAAATAAGTATCCCACTCACACTTTGTGAGTCATAAAAAAGCATTTGAGAGTTTCACACGAGTCTCTCACACTCAGTGGTGGATCGGCGCCGGCTCCCAGTCCAACTAACTCACGCAGTCACTTCCGAAACGTTGGTTATCTTTGTGCTGATGTGTTTTGTCAATACACTTTTTGCTTTGATGAAATTTGAGCGCTGTTTCTTTGCTGTCGCTTTGGTGATAGCAGCTGTTACATATATATATACAAAACCTTGAAGAAGGAAGATACTGCTCGCCAGTGGGACCTCATTTTTCTCAACCAGATCATTCCATAAATGAATTAAAAATCAAAATCCTCAATGGAATGTTTAAACACACCCAAGAACGGAAAACGTTTTAACTCAGAATGATAAGACTCTTTGACACCAAAACAAGAGGACTTAATGCAGATATGGGGTTTCTCATACACTATCACAATTGTTTGTAATTATCCTGCCTGCCTCTCTACCAATGTTCTTATCCACACCTCCCCCCCAGCATCCACTTTCCCCTCCATGCTGTTCCTTGTCACCATTTTAATACCCTTCCAATGTATTCAGACATCCCTTTCTCACCCCACCTTATCTACATCTCTGTTTTTTTTTTTTTTATTTCTTTTTTTTCTGCTTTTCTAACCTCTGTTTTAGCCATAGATTCCTTTGTTAATCAGTATTGCTGACCCGAGGAAAATAGGAGAACTCTCAAAAGCTTGTCCTATGTCATAAATTGTTTGTCCAAATAAAAAAGGTATCACCTAATACTAATTTGTATCACACAATCCAGGGGGAGCATAGGGGAAAAAAAACATAAAAAAACACTGTAAGTGTAATAGTATAAACAGTGCTGGGAATATTCCTATCAGTCTTGGCTCCTGTGTTATTCCTATTCACAAGAAAATGGGAGTTTTCAGGCAATAGAGATCAATATGCATACGAAGAAATACCGCTGGCCTCCGTCACTCAGGGGATGTACCTCAGCGAGAGAGGGAGAAGAACGCACATAGCACAGATCTGGCAACAATTCCTTTTATCAATATAAACTTATAAAATGCACACTCACAGTGTATCAGATTTAAAACAGCATTGCAGCTTATAAAAGATAAGTTACGCGGCCTGGACGAAAGCCCACACCGTCTCTCAACGCACCACCTCCCTCTGGAGCTCCAGTCAGATCACCACCAGCGTTTGCGTGAGACACTGCTCTACTTCCGGTCGCGGGGCAATGTCAACACTTCCGGTCGCGGCTTCACAGTGGACATCAGGTGTAAGCGTAGAGTACAAGGGTGCCTTCTTCCACAGCTGCGTCACGTTGTGGGTGGTAAAGCTCTACGCGTTTCGCCTGAGATTGGTTCGGCTTTCTCAGGAGTGTACCTGCCTCAATCCCATGTCTGGTATATATATCTAAACTGCATTCATTATACAATTAAACAATTACAATAAAAAAGCCTGGTCTTGATCTTTCAATTGGAGAGTAAATATCCAATCACAGGTTCCTATATTGGAAATGGCCTAACAAGGGAAATGCACCATACACGCTTCTAAAATGATATCAATAGGAAATAATAGTACCTCCACGAATCAACTAACATAGAGAATATATATAGTGTGTATACATTAAACTAATTACGACTAATGGCCACAATATTTCGGGAATTAATACTAGGACTTGATTATATTATAAAGTGGTATCAATAGGAGACAATAATGCCTCCTCAGAGAGAATGTAGGTGTATATACATTGAACCAATTACAACTAATGGTCACAGTATTGTGGGAATTGATACTAAAAAATGATGATCACTGGAAGTCATCATCTCTAAACACATTTTCATTTCATTTTTGTCTGCTTTTCTAACCTGTGTTTTAGCCATAGACTCCTTTGTTAATCAGTATTGCTGACCCGAGGAAGAGAGGAGAACTCTCAAAAGCTTGTCCTATGTCATAAATTGCTTGTCCAAATAAAAAATGTATCACCTAATACTAATACACCTAATATATATATATATATATATATATATATATATATATATAAAATAAAAAAATAAATAGATGATACCGTTGTGTTGTGGCTAACGAAATGCTTTTATTTGTGCGAGCTTTCGAGATACACTGATCTCTTCTTCCGGCGATGTTACAATGAATGAAGCAAGCAAAAGCTATACTATAAACAGTGTCTATTGGAATGTTATCTGTGCTGGTCCTTCCCCCGGTGTGGATGTGTTTTATGGCTGGAGGTGTCAAAAGGTTCCTGAAAGCAAGTGATGAAAGTGTGTGTATGTGTATCAGTGTGAATTAACATGAATGGAGAGCCCACAGTATATACAGTGCTTTACAAAAGGTGTGTGTGGAATGGGAGCGGATTTAAATGGTGTGGGTGGGTGTGGAAATGTGAGAGTTAGTAGCATAACTAAAAGTGTGTGTGGATACTGTCAGGAATCGGCGTTCTCCACGCTCCTCACACAGAGCACTCCCTCCCTGCAGGGAGCCCCTGGACACACAAAATAATCCTGCCTTACCGGCCTCCACGGCTCCCCGCCCCTGCCGCCGTCGCGGGATCACTCCCGTCGGCGATTCCTCTGTACAGCGCAGCGCGCCCACGCCCTCCTGCACGCACACCTGCACCATCCACTGGCTCGGTTCACGCGCGTACACGAGTTACGGAGCACGCTCAGTCTGCACACTCTTCTTCCCGTCCCCCGGACCTCAGGCTCCGCCCCCGCACACTGCACGAGCATACTCAGGTTACCAACAAGACTCACCTGGCCTGTTATGCCTGCACCAATCTGCAGTGTCTCCCTGTAGCTCTTCCTGTCCCGCCTCCATTCCTAATTGGACCTTCCAGCTTTATCTAGCTCCTCTCTGCTCTCAGTCTTTGCTCGACATAGTCTCTGTATGGAAGTACTTCTGGATTCTCTCAGTGTTTTCACAGGTTCTGAGGCAGCTTGTACGACTACCCCCTCTGGCTCTCGATCTCGGCACTCCTTGGACAACGCTCACTCTGTAACCCCTTGAACACGGCTTGGACAACGACCTATCTCCACTCTCCACTCCCTGACCTCGGCAAGGCATTCATCACTCTATCTCTACAACCGGTCTACCTTACTACACCTGGCCTGGCAACGCTTCATACCACACTCTGGACACGCTCCCTTTGCTGCGGGGACGGGTCTGGTCTGCGGGCAGCACCGGCGTAACATTATGTCGAGCCCACAAGACGCAGACCAGACCGAACTACAGCAGTTTCTCTCTAATCTGCTTCAGCAAAACCAGGCCTTGGCGGATCAAATTGTGGCACTTACACGCCAGGTCGCAGTACTCTCAGACAGGGTACCGACCGCGACCCCGCCAGATGTAAGCCCCCACTCCGCAAGCGCAGTTAGAGTTCATTAACAACATTACCATTCTCTCGTCCGGTAAAGAAAGACTGCACTCGGTTCAGTAATCATGAAAATCTGTATTGGGCATCTGAATAGAAAAGATAAATCACCCAATCTGACGTTTCGGTCCTGGAATAGGACCTTTCTCAAGGGGATGCAATGACAAACTAACAGACAAACATATATATACCCTCACCACATGTGACAAACACACCTGACTCACATTACCTACAATCAAAATCTCTGCAAAAATCACCTGCCAGGTGTGTGTAATGAGCCGTCGCCATCTTGGAAGGGGTGTCTGTGAAGGTAATGACCTCACTGATCTGCCTTCATTCACTGCTACTATATATCTACCCTATAGTTAGGTCAGTCTTGCAGCCTGTCTGCCTGCCAGAATGACCACTAGATGGCGTACCTGCCCATTCCCAAGCTAAAGTCAATGGGGCATGCAGAAAGAGTGAAGGACAGCCATAGGCTGTCTATACAGGCAGCAACAAAGCACCAATCAAACCAAAACATGGAGATAATGATATAGCAAACTATGGGGAGAAAAAAAATGGAGCAATGCTTCCCATAAATAACAACTGGTAATGTAGCCAAAATACCCCTTACAGCACATAAATAAACGGTGCTTACCTCTGGTGTTTTAACATTGTTTTCTTTATCCATTTTAATAAAATGTCTCTTTAAAGTAACATCCGGTCCACTAGATTTAAGTAGAGGCCTCACCTTCTCTAAATCTAGTGGAACGGATGGGTTCCAGTTGTATAAGGACTTGCATAAGTTCACGAGAAATGTTACTTTAAAGAGACATTTTATTCAAATGGATAAAGAAAACAATGTTAAGACACCAGAGGTAAGCACTGTGACCATATTGGATTATGTGGAAGATGACCTAGTGTGTAAACATACACCATTTAAACCCAGGTCTAAGTTTTATCCAGCCCAATCCAAGGGCCATCATGTGGAAACATTTTTTAATATGGTCAGCAGTGATTTCCTTGAATTAACTAAAACATTCAAGTCTAAAAGCATAAAACACAAAGTGAGTTTTAATGAAAATTTTGCTTTAAGATGTTTGAAGGATAACTCCAGTCTAATTATAAGACAAGCTGATAAAGGAGGCGGTGTAGTCCTCCAGGACCGTAAAGACTATGAGGCAGAGGCTCACCACCTCCTTGGGGATTCAGCTTTCTATATAAAGATCGCTAAAGACCCCATAGTTGAATATACAGCTCTCCTTAAACTATTACTGGTTGAAACCTTGGATAACTTGGTACTTTCAAAACTTGAATTTGATTTTTTATATTCAGAATGTCCCCGAGTACCCATTTTTTATCATTTGCCAAAGATTCATAAGTCATTGAATAACCCACCTGGTCGCCCGATCATCTCGGGCATTCAAAAACTTACATCAAATCTCTCACAATATGTTGACTTTTTTTGCAGAGCTATGTAGCTAAATTACCCTCTTATTTGAAGGATACATCATGAGTGCTCCAGATGTTCTCTGGATTTAAATGGAAAAA